>NW_024609771.1:72500-117500 GCF_018296145.1 Oncorhynchus tshawytscha
AGTAGAGCATCTCCCCCTCCCAGCAGAACACTCAGACTGGGTTCTCACTGCTCCTAGTAGAGCATCTCTCCCCCTCCCAGCAGAACACTCAGACTGGGTTCTCACTGCTCCTAGTAGAGCATCTCCCCCCTCCCAGCAGAACACTCAGACTGGGTTCTCACTGCTCCTAGTAGAACTCAGCTAAGCGAAAGTGAATGCCTGTGTGCATACTCCTTCAAAAAGAAACCTTTGCTTAAAAAAAACCAGAACAAAAAAAAGCAGCAATATTACTGTTTGTCCCTCTCGAGACAACATAGCCAGTCACACTTTCTTAAAATAGTCTGAATTAATCTAAGATAAATCAAGAAATCTGAAAATAATTTGGATGTTTTTTTGCAAGGTCTTAGCATTTTTACATCTACAATTGGGGCAGTAATTCTCAAGTGAACTTGCAGAAAACACTGGTCTCTTTGAATAACATCTCCCCCAACAGAAACACTACTGTCCTAGTAGAGCATCTCCCCCAGCAGCAGAAAACAGACTGGGTTCTACTGCTCCTGTTGAGCATCTCCCCCAACAGAACACTCAGTCTCTTGTTGAATAATAACAAACACTTAATTGAAGAATCACGTCCATAGTTCCCAATCCTACTAGGAGTAGTGCTCTTGACCAATGACGGACGAAGGGGCATAGAATACAGGTCCCAATACATGTCCTAATACAGGTCCCAATACATGTCCTAACACATGTCCAAATACAGGTCATAATACATGTCCTAATACATGTCCCAATACAGGTCATATTATATGTCCCAATACATGTCCTGATACATGTCCTAAAACATGTCCCAGTGCAGGTCCTAATACATGTCCCAATATATGTCCTAATACATGTTCTAGTACATGTCCCAATACAGGTCCTAATACAGGTCACAATACATGTCCTAATACAAGTCCCAATAAGTGTTAGAATACAGGTCCTAATACAAGTCATAATACAGGTCCCACCACAGGTCCCAATACATGTCCTAGTACATGTCCTAATACAGGGCACAATACATGTCCTAATACAAGTCCCAATAAGTGTTAGAATACAGGTCCTAATACAAGTCCTAATACAGGTCCCACCACAGGTCCTAATACAGGTTCGAATACAGGTCCTAATACAGGTCCTAATACAGGTCCTAATACAGCATGTCCTAATATATGTCCCAATACAGGTCCTAATACATGTCCTACTACATGTCCTAATATATGCCCCAATACAGGTCCCAATACATGTCCTAATATATGTCCCAATACAGGTCCTAATACATGTCCTAATACATGTCCTAGTGTGGGTCCTAATACAGGCCACAATACATGTCCTAATACAAGTCCCAATAAGTGTTAGAATACAGGTCCTAATACATGTCCCAATACAGGTCCTAATACAAGTCCCAATAAGTGTTAGAATACAGGTCCTAATACATGTCCCAATACAGGTCCCAATACAGGTCCTATTACAGGTCCACCCACAGGTTGGGCCAGTAACCGAAAGGTTGCTAGATCAAATCCCCGACCTGACAAGGTAAAAAAAAAGTCCCAATATATGTAATACGTCCCCACAGTCTCCACAGTAGACCCAGTCTCTACAGTAGACCCAGTCTCACAGTAGACCCAGTCTCCACAGTAGACACAGTCTCCACAGTAGACCCAGTCTCCACAGTAGACACAGTCTCACAGTAGACCCAGTCTCACAGTAGACCCAGTCTCACAGTAGACACAGTCTCCACAGTAGACCCAGTCTCCACAGTAGACCCAGTCTCTATAGTCTCAGTCTCCACAGTAGATACAGTCTCACAGTAGACACAGTCTCACAGTTCTCACAGTAGACCCAGTCTCACAGTAGACACACAGTCAGTCCACAGTAGACCACAGTCTCTAATACATGTAGACACAGTCTCCCACAGTAGACCCAGTCTCACAGTAGACCCAGTCACACAGTAGACCCAGTCTCACAGTAGACCCAGTCTCACAGTAGACCCAGTCACACAGTAGACCCAGCCTCTATAGTCTCAGTCTCCACAGTAGACCCAGTCTCACAGTAGACACAGTCTCCACAGTAGACACAGTCTCACAGTAGACACAGTCTCTATAATCTCAGACTCCACAGTAGACACAGTCTCCACAGTAGACACAGTCTCTACAGTAGACCCAGCCTCCACAGTAGACATAGCCTCTATAGTCTCAGTCTCCACAGTAGACCCAGCCTCCACAGTAGACCCAGCCTCTATAGTCCCAGTCTCCACAGTAGACCCAGCCTCTATAGTCCCAGTCTCCACAGTAGACCCAGCCTCTATAGTCTCAGTCTCCACAGTAGACCCAGCCTCTATAGTCTCAGTCTCCACAGTAGACCCGGTCTCCACAGTAGACCCAGCCTCTATAGTCTCAGTCTCCACAGTAGACCCAGCCTCTATAGTCTCAGTCTCCACAGTAGACCCAGCCTCTATAGTCTTAGTCTCCACAGTAGACCCAGTCTCTATAGTCTCAGTCTCCACAGTAGACCCAGTCTCCACAGTAGACCCAGTCTCCACAGTAGACCCAGTCTCTATAGTCTCAGTCTCCACAGTAGACCCAGCCTCTATCTGTTCATAAATAACTTTTTCCAGTTGCACTTTTCCTGCCCTTCTTGTGGATAGGGGATCACTGCAGCATGTTTCGTATCCCTGGAAACTCTACCCTGCTCAACAGAGATGTTGATTAAATGGGTGAAATAGAGAACAATAAGTTCAGCACAACTTCTTTAAAACCTGGCAGGGATAATGTTGAGGCCTATAGCCTTAACCTGGCAGGGATAATGTTGAGGCCTATAGCCTTAACCTGGCAGGGATAATGTTGAGGCCTATAGCCTTAACCTGGCAGGGATAATGTTGAGGCCTATAGCCTTAACCTGGCAGGGATAATGTTGAGGCCTATAGCCTTAACCTGGCAGGGATAATGTTGAGGCCTATAGCCTTAACCTGGCAGGGATAATGTTGAGGCCTATAGCCTTAACCTGGCAGGGATAATGTTGAGGCCTATAGCCTTAACCTGGCAGGGATAATGTTGAGGCCTATAGCCTTAACCTGGCAGGGATAATGTTGAGGCCTATAGCCTTATAGTAGTTTAGTTCAGACAGTCTCTTGACACCTTCAGCCTGAGACACTGCTGTAAAGGAAAAGGCTTCCGCTTGTACATCCATCTGGAGTAATAACCTAGGACCCTCCCTCCAGTACATCCATCTGGAGTAATAACCTAGGACCCTCCTCTCCCCTCCAGTACATCCATCTGGAGTAATAACCTAGGACCCTCCCCTCCCCTCCAGTACATCCATCTGGAGTAATAACCTAGGACCCTACATCCCTCCCATCCAGTACATCCATCTTGGAGTAATAACCTAGACCCTCCCCTCCCCTCCAGTACATCCATCTTGGAGTAATAACCTAGGACCCTCCCTCCAGTACATCCATCTTGGAGTAATAACCTAGGACCCTCCCTCTCCAGTACATCCATCTTGGAGTAATAACCTAGGACCCTCCCCCCTCCAGTACATCCATCTTGGAGTAATAACCTAGACCCTCTCCCTCCAGTACATCCATCTTGGAGTAATAACCTAGAACCCTCCCCTCCAGTACACCATCTTGGAGTAATAACCTAGGACCCTCCCCTCCAGTACATCCATCTTGGAGTAATAACCTAGACCCTCCAGTACATCCATCCCCTCCAGTACATCCATCTTGGAGTAATAACCTAGGACCCTCCCCTCCAGTACATCCATCTTGGAGTAATAACCTAGGCCCCCCTCCCTCCAGTACATCCATCTTGGAGTAATAACCTAGGACCCTCCCTCTCCCCTCCAGTACATCCATCTTGGAGTAATAACCTAGGACCCTCCCCTCCCCTCCAGTACATCCATCTTGGAGTAATAACCTAGGACCCTCCACCTAGACCCTCCCCTCCAGTACATCCATCTTGGAGTAATAACCTAGGACCCTCCCTCCCCTCCAGTACATCCATCTTGGAGTAATAACCTAGACCCCCTCCCCTCCAGTACATCCATCTTGGAGTAATAACCTAGGACCCTCCCCTCCAGTACATCCATCTTGGAGTAATAACCTAGGACCCTCCCCTCCCCTCCAGTACATCCATCTTGGAGTAATAACCTAGGACCCTCCCCTCCAGTACATCCATCTTGGAGTAATAACCTAGGACCCTCCCCTCCAGTACATCCATCTTGGAGTAATAACCTAGGACCCTCCCCTCCCCTCCAGTACATCCATCTTGGAGTAATAACCTAGGACCCCCCCTCCAGTACATCCATCTTGGAGTAATAACCTAGGACCCTCCCCTCCCCTCCAGTACATCCATCTTGGAGTAATAACCGAGGACCCGACCCTGCCAACAGTACATCCATCTTGGAGTAATAAGAGGACCCTCCCCTCCAGTACATCCATCTTGGAGTAATAACCTAGGACCCTCCCCCCCCTCCAGTACATCCATCTTGGAGTAATAACCTAGGACCCGACCCTCCAGTACATCCATCTTGGAGTAATAACCTAGGACCCTCCCCTCCAGTACATCCATCTTGGAGTAATAACCTAGGACCCTCCCCTCCAGTACATCCATCTTGGAGTAATAACCTAGGACCCTCCCCTCCAGTACATCCATCTTGGAGTAATAACCAGGACCCTCCCCTCCAGTACATCCATCTTGGAGTAATAACCTAGGACCCTCCCCTCCAGTACATCCATCTTGGAGTAATAACCTAGGACCCGACCCTCCAGTACATCCATCTTGGAGTAATAACCTAGGACCCGACCCTCCAGTACACCATCTTGGAGTAATAACCTAGGACCCCCTCCCCTCCAGTACATCCATCTTGGAGTAATAACCTAGGACCCTCCCCTCCAGTACATCCATCTTGGAGTAATAACCTAGAACCCGACCCTCCAGTACATCCATCTTGGAGTAATAACCTAGGACCCTCCCCTCCAGTACATCCATCTTGGAGTAATAACCTAGGACCCTCCCCTCCAGTACATCCATCTTGGAGTAATAACCTCCAGGACATCCATCTTGGAGTAATAACCCCCCCTCCAGTACATCCATCTTGGAGTAATAACAGAGGACCCTCCCCTCCAGTACATCCATCTTGGAGTAATAACCTAGGACCCGACCCTCCAGTACATCCATCTTGGAGTAATAACCTAGGACCCGACCCTCCAGTACATCCATCTTGGAGTAATAACCTAGGACCCTCCCCTCCAGTACATCCATCTTGGAGTAATAACCGAGGACCCGACCCGACCCTCCAGTACATCCATCTTGGAGTAATAACCGAGGACCCGACCCTCCAGTACATCCATCTTGGAGTAATAACCGAGGACCCGACCCTCCAGTACATCCATCTTGGAGTAATAACCTAGGACCCTCCCCTCCCCTCCAGTACATCCATCTTGGAGTAATAACCTAGGACCCTCCCCTCCCCTCCAGTACATCCATCTTGGAGTAATAACCTAGGACCCGACCCTCCAGTACATCCATCTTGGAGTAATAACCTAGGACCCGACCCTCCAGTACATCCATCTTGGAGTAATAACCGAGGACCCTCCCCTCCAGTACATCCATCTTGGAGTAATAACCTAGGACCCTCCCCTCCCCTCCAGTACATCCATCTTGGAGTAATAACCGAGGACCCTCCCGACCCTCCAGTACATCCATCTTGGAGTAATAACCTAGGACCCTCCCCTCCAGTACATCCATCTTGGAGTAATAACCTAGGACCCTCCAGTACATCCATCTTGGAGTAATAACCTAGGACCCTCCCTCCCCTCCAGTACATCCATCTTGGAGTAATAACCTAGGACCTCCCCTCCAGTACATCCATCTTGGAGTAATAACCTAGGACCCCCTCCAGTACATCCATCTTGGAGTAATAACCTAGGACCCTCCCCTCCAGTACATCCATCTTGGAGTAATAACCTAGGACCCTCCCCTCCCCTCCAGTACATCCATCTTGGAGTAATAACCTAGGACCCTCCAGTCCACATCCATCTTGGAGTAATAACCGAGACCCTCCCCTCCAGTACATCCATCTTGGAGTAATAACCGAGGACCCTCCAGTACATCCATCTTGGAGTAATAACCTAGGACCCTCCCCTCCCCTCCAGTACATCCATCTTGGAGTTATAATAGGACCCGACCCGACCCTCCAGTACATCCATCTTGGAGTAATAACCGAGGACCCGACCCTCCAGTACATCCATCTTGGAGTAATAACCGAGGACCCGACCCTCCAGTACATCCATCTTGGAGTAATAACCGAGGACCCTCCAGTACATCCATCTGGAGTAATAACCGAGGCCCCTCCAGTACATCCATCTGGAGTAATAACCGAGGACCCCCCCCTCCAGTACATCCATCTTGGAGTAATAACCGAGGACCCTCCAGTACATCCATCTGGAGTAATAACCGAGGCCCCGACCCTCCAGTACATCCTTAGGGTGATGTGTCTAGTGAAAGCATCTTCCTCTTTGGTTCTGTTATTGTCTTGATTTAATGGCCTCAGGGATTTCCTGATTCATCCAATGTTCAGTTCTTTGTTTAATTCTGAAGGTTTTCCATGGAGCCACTATATCCACAGTGTTTAAGAAACAGTTGTTTAAACTGTCCCTGATTATCGATGTCTCAACCAAATATTACCCACATGTCCACTTTGAAATGATGTGGTAAGCCCAGTGGATCTCTCTCTCTCTCTCTCAAACACAATCACTCTCTCTTTCCCCTCTCTTTAGGCTGGCTCTCTCTCTCTCTCAAACACAACCACTCTCTCTTTCCCCTCTCTCTCTCTCTCTCTCTCTCTCTCTCAAACACAATCACTCTCTCTTTCCCCTCTCTTTAGGCTCTCTCTCTCTCTCTCTCAAACACAATCACTCTCTCTTTCCCCTCTCTTTATGCTGGCTCTCTCTCTCTCTCAAACACAATCACTCTCTCTTTCCCCTCTCTTTAGGCTCTCTCTCTCTCTCAAACACAATCACTCTCTCTTTCCCCTCTCTTTAGGCTCTCTCTCTCTCAAACACAATCACTCTCTCTTTCCCCTCTCTTTAGGCTCTCTCTCTCTCAAACACAATCACTCTCTTTCCCCTCTCTTTAGGCTGGCTCTCTCTCTCTCTCTATCTCTCAACACAATCACTCTCTCTTTAGGCTACCCCTCTCTCTCTCTCTCTCCTTCCTTCCACTGCGGTTTCCTGCAATCATCCAGGGCCTGTCCTGCCAAGATATAGCCAGTAACTCCCGCTTCCAACTGTACACGTATTCTCTTTTCTCTCTCCCCTTCCTCTTAACGTCTATGTTGAGATCACTGTGTATTCCCCATTTCCCCAATCCCCGCAGACACATTTTATAATTAATCTCAAATAACGGCCACACAGCAGGCTATAACAGTAAAATGACATCGGTTAACTAACATACCAGCTGTTTTAGTCGATTTGTTACCGGAAAGAAGAAAGAGGAAGCCCCTCCGCTGAAAGTACAAACTGTTCTATTCACAATAACATCCGGCCGGTTTTAAATGTTTATTTTTTATTTTTCTTAACTAACGGTTTTTTTTCGTTTACCTCTTTGTTCGCTTCCATGGTCGCGCACCGGCCCCTCGACGTGGTACAGGGTGTGATGTCTGGTCTGTAGATGAGCGAGAGAGAGCAGCACATAGTAGAGCACACAAAGCAACGGGACGGGACCCGACGACCGAGCACTGCAAAGACAATCGCGAGACTTCTTGTGATCTCGTCTATCACCTCGGCAGTCTATAGATTGTAGAACCGGGAAGGTAGCTGCAGCTCAATATGGGTATTTTATGTATTATATTTTATTTAACATTTATTTACACTAGGCAAGTCCGTTTAGAACAAATTCTTATTTACAATGACGGTCTACCCCGGCCAATATGACGAAAGCTGGATCCCATCTAGCCATACCTTCCTTATGGCGGCCGGAGTGTGGGCGAATGGGTTTGCCGAAAGGAAAGTGGTGGGAGTGTGGAAAGGAGAGCTTTCTGCTATAGGTTACATGGTTTTGATTGAGCGATGTGGTTTTTTCCCCGTTTCTTACCACGCAGCGTCCATGCATTGAGCTTCCATACGGCGAGAGTTTGGACTTCTGTTCTGAAGCCAGAGGATGAGTGTGCATCTTATTTCACTGTTAGTTTTACACAAAGTATTGTAAATGTGCAGATATAAAAACGGATTGTTTGTGTTTTATTAGAAGTACTGGGTGATGGTTACTGTCAGACTGGTCTCATAGACTAGATGTAACATAGTAAACATAAATCCAGGATAGATTGATAGGGTAACATAGTAAACATAAATCCAGGATAGATTGATAGGGTAAGTATGATATGGTTAGATAAGACAGAAGGTTACTTACGGCAGAAACGAAAGGAGGGTGGTTGTGAACGTCTAGCAACACAGAGGTTGCATGTCCAAGTCTCATCCTGGACAACGTTAGCATTTTAGCTAATCAGAAACTTTGCAGCTACTTACTACTGTTTGTCTACTTTGTAACTACTTAGCATGTTAGCTAACCTTTCCCCTGGCCCTTTAACCTAACTTCTAACCAACCTTAACCCTAACACCTAGCCTCACTAACCCTAACACCTAGCCTCACTAACCCTAACCCCAACCTTAACCCTAACACCTAGCCTCACTAACCTTAACCCCAACCCTAACACCTAGCCTCACTAACCCTAACCTTAACCCTAACACCTAGCCTAACTAACCCCAACCTTAACCCTAACCCCAACCCCTAGCCTCACTAACCCTAACCCCAACGCCTAACTAACGTTTTGCCACCTAGCTAACATTAGCCACAAGAAATGTGGAATTTGTAACATATCAATTATGATGGACATCCACAAATGAATATATACCATACTAAACGTATCATACTGAATGGAGTGTCTCGGACTGTGACCGTCACCCTGATACTACATTGAACAAAAATATAAATGCAACATGCGACGATTTTACCGAGTTTCAGTTCATACAAGGAAATCAGTCAATTGAAATAAATGCATTAGACCCTAATCTATGGATTTCACATGACTCAAATCAAAGTTTATTTGTCACGTGCACCGACCTTACAGTGAAATGCTGAATACAACAGGTGTAGTAGACCTTACAGTGAAATGCTGAATACAACAGGTGTAGTAGACCTTACAGTGAAATGCTGAATACAACAGGTGTAGTAGACCTTACAGTGAAATGCTGAATACAACAGGTGTAGTAGACCTCACAGTGAAATGCTGAATACAACAGGTGTAGTAGACCTCACAGTGAAATGCTGAATACAACAGGTGTACTAAACCTCACAGTGAAATACTGAATACAACAGGTGTAGTAGACCTTACAGTGAAATGCTGAATACAACAGGTGTAGTAGACCTTACAGTGAAATGCTGAATACAACAGGTGTAGTAGACCTTACAGTGAAATGCTGAATACAACAGGTGTAGTAGACCTTACAGTGAAATGCTGAATACAACAGGTGTAGTAGACCTTACAGTGAAATGCTGAATACAACAGGTGTAGTAGACCTTACAGTGAAATGCTGAATACAACAGGTGTAGTAGACCATACAGTGAAATGCTAGTAGACCTTACAGTGAAATGCTGATACAACAGGTGTAGTAGACCTTACAGTGAAATGCTGAATACAACAGGTGTAGTAGACCTTACAGTGAAATGCTGAATACAACAGCTGTAAACATTACAGTGAAATGCTGAATACAACAGGTGTAGTAGACCTCACAGTGAAATGCTGAATACAACAGTAGTAGACATTACAGTGAAATGCTGAATACAACAGGTGTAGTAGACCTTACAGTGAAATGCTGAATACAACAGGTGTAGTAGACCTTACAGTGAAATGCTGAATACAACAGGTGTAGTAGACCTCACAGTGAAATGCTGAATACAACAGGTGTAGTAGACCTTACAGTGAAATGCTGAATACCAGAGGTGAGTAGACTGTTAGTTTGTAAATGTGCAATACAACAGGTGTGATGGTTACTGTCAGACTGGTCTCATAGACTAGAGTGAAATGCAGTAAACATAAATCCAGGTGATAGTAGACCTTACAGTATGAAATGGTTAGATAAGACAGAAGGTTAGACCTTAGGCAGGAAAATGGCTGAATACAACAGAGGTGTATGTCCAAGTCTCATCCTGGACAACGTTAGCATTTTAGCTAATCAGGTTTGTAGCTACTTACTACTGTTTGAACTTTGTAATACAACAGGTTAGGTAGACCTTACAGTGGCCCTTAACCTAACAGGTGTAACCAACCTTAACCCTGAACACCTAGCCTGAATACAACAGGTAAGTAGACCCACCCTGAAATAGCCTGTCTAACCCTAACCCCAACCCTAACACCTTACCCTATCAACCCTAACCCTAATTTATAGTTTACTAATGTTACATCTAGCCTGGTACTAACCCCAACCTAACCCTAACACCTAGCCTATTAACCCTAAGTATTATGTTAAACCCTAACACCTAGCCTACTAATTGGTACTAGACTAAAACCCTAATACGATGGGTTAGCCTTTTAAGAAGCATCCTAAAATACTAACACCTATTTGTCGATGAGGATAACTATGGAACAGCGTTGGATTTGTTTGCCACGCATTCTTAAACGGAAGTTTAGCCTAACTAACCGGACCCTAACTCAGTGGAAGATTTTGGACCTAGGGAACAAATTATTGAAATGTGGAATTTGTAAGAGTCGGAAATGATGGCATCCACAAATGAATATATACCATACCAGTTTATCATACAAATCAGTGAACGGGACTGTGAGTCACCCTGAAATACATTGAACAAAAATATAAATGCAAATGAAATAACTGATGTTTCAGTTCAACAGAAATCCAATTGAAATAAACGCATGCAGACCGTAATCGGTGGATTTCAAACATGACTCAAATCAAAAAAGTTTATTTGTCACGTGATAAACCATTCAGTGAAATGCTGAATACAACAGGTGTAGTAGCCAATACACAGTGAAATGCTGAAATGCTGAATACAACAGGTGTAGTAGCGTCTCACAGTGAAATTCAAAATACAACAGGTGTAGTAGATGACAGTGAAATGCTGAATACGAGGGCGTGCCGCAATAAGAAACGCAATACAACAGGTGTAGTAGACCGGACAGTGAAATGCCAAATACAACAGGTGTAGTAGACCACCAGTGAAATGCTGAATACAACAGGTGTAGTAGACCTTACAGTGAAATGCTGAATACAACAGGTGTAGTAGACCTTACAGTGAAAGCTGAATACAACAGGTGTAGTAGACACAGTGAAATGCTTCTGTCTTATCTAACCATATCATACTTACCCTATCAATCTATCCTGGATTTATGTTTACTATGTTACATCTAATTGGTACTGTACTAACCTGGTATATTTATGTTAAGTATTATGTTTACCAATAGATGGCAGTATTGACTCAATACGGGGTTTGCTTTTAAGAAGCATCCTAAAATACTACATATTTGTCGATGAGGATAACTATGGAGGACAGCGTTGGATTTGTTTGCCACGCATTCGACGGAGAGTTTGGCGCGCGACTCCGGATGCGAGACTCAGGTGGAAGATTCTCTGGATACGGGAACAAATTATTGACTGTGTGCGGGGAGAGAGAGTCGGAAAAGATGGCTTTGGCAACAATAGGTTCGTTACCACCAGTTTATCCTACAAATCAGGAACGGGAGGAGTACTGTGAAATAATGGAACATTTCTTTGCTGCTAATGAAATAACTGATGCCGCTAAACAGAAATCCATACGCATGCGCGTTGTCGGTGGACAAACATGCAACTCAATGAGAAAACCTGTTGCGCCCTGATAAACCATTCATAGAAATGCGCTGGTTTCAAAGAAGGGGAAGCAGCCAATACACTGTTATCGTTGCTAAGGCCAACACAGAGCGTCTGACTGTAAATTCAAACATGAAAAGTGTGATGCATGTGGGATGATAGGACATTGCGAGGGCGTGCCGCAATAAGAAAACGCAACGGGCTACAGAAAAGAGAACGGACAGAGAACCAAATACCTCGTGACGCTCTAACCACCACTCAAATCAAGTAACAGACAGTGAAAAGTGAGTGCGCAGACGCAGAGCAAGCGTTCTCAACGTACAGGGAGCTAATAGATGCTAAACCATTTTGAAGACATTTTTACTTTGTAATGATGGGCTATGTACGATGCACCAAGTTGATGAGGAAACAAACAATTTACGTGAATACAGGACACCAGTTAATGATCGGTACGATGCACCATAGTTACACTGCCTGAACTACGTCACTCTGGTATGAGAACGTCTGGCTAAATAGAGAAAATATAAAACACTTTTCAACACAAGAATAAATATATAAAACACTTTCAACACAAGAATAAATATATAAAACACTTTCAACACATTAATAAATATAAACAACCTTATTAAGCAACATGTAAAAACCACAGACAAGAGTGTATGATTTGAATGACGTTTATCTTTATTGACGTCGAAGATCATGTGATAGTTGTGGTCTAGTATGATAACAACAACAACAACAACGTCAGGTAGTCTAAACGGAGGAGGATACTGCCACTTCAACACACTACTACTACTACAACACAGCCTTGAACGTTTGGTCATCAGGAGAACACTCTCTCTAGCCTCACACACACACTGCCACGTCACACACCCAGTCCTCATCCCTCCCGGTGGTGGTGGTGCAACGGTCTCCGTCTCTTTATGGTAAGGTGTGACCGTTGCCACGGTAACGACGGTTAAAGACTGCAAAGGGGGGTGTGTAGTCAAGATAAGAAGAATAGAAAGTGAGTGAGCGAGGACAGATTATGAGAAAGAAAAACTAATTTCAAAAAAGTGGCAGAAAAAGACCAAGGTGATGAAAAACAAACAAAGAGTTTAAGAGTTGGTTTCCTCCCTCAGTTGTTAGCTTGTTGTAGTCGCTATACCACAAGGCACGCTTTGATGATGTCACCAAGAGAGAATGGTGGAACTCTGGCGACTCCCAAGATTCTCAGCGTAGTTTTCCCTCCTCCAGTCGACAAGGCAACGCCCCCCCTCTAGTCCCCACGCAAAAATGGACCTGGAGAGAAAGAGGGGGGGAGAGAGACCATCAAAACCACAGCCAGTTAGTGTGTGTAGGTAGTGTGTTTGTGTGTGTAGGTAGTGTGTGTGTGTGTGTATGTGTAGTAGTGTGTGTGGGTGTTACCTGCGTAGGGGACTACTCTCCGAGGGGAATGATTTCTTCGTTGATAAAAACTCAATGGTCTCTTCCTCCCAGTCATCTGTGTTACTGTCCAGCTCGTCAGTGTCCACTCCTAGAGACAGAGAGAGGTCAGGGGTCAAGCTTAGTAAGCCTGGTCCCAAGCCAGAACTACCCACGGGGGGTTTATCTACGTACCTCCTCGGGGCTGCAGAGGGGGGGGGGGGTTTTATCTACGTACCTCCTCGGGCTGCAGAGGGGGTTTATCTACGTACCTCCTCGGAGCTGCAGGCAGGGGGGGGGGTTTTATCTACGTACCTCGGAGCTGCAGAGGGGGGGCTGCAGAGCAGCTGGCAGGGGGGGTTTATCTACGTACCTCCTCGGAGCTGCAGGGGGGGTTTATCTACGTACCTCCTCGGAGCTGCAGAGGGGGGGTTTATCTACGTACCTCCTCGGAGCTGCAGAGGGGGGTTTATCTACGTACCTCCTCGGAGCGGAGCTGCAGAGAGGGGGGGTTTATCTACGTACCTCCTCGGAGCTGCAGGCGGGCGGGGGGGGTTTATCTACGTACCTCCTCGGAGCTGCAGGCGGGCGGTCTTCTGTTCGTGGTGCTGCTGTAGGGCAGCCTCTCTGTAGGTAGCAACGGTAGTCCTCCATCATGCTCCTCCTCTTGTCCACCAGCTCCCTGGAGGCCTTCGACTGGCTCAGACGATCCTTCTGCTCAAAGATCTTGGAGTACTTCTTCAGGTCCTTCTTGATCACCTGGGGAACGAACGGGTCAAAACCCAGAAGAAAAACACGTTACACGTAGCAACAAGACTGTCAAAACCAAGGGCCCGGCTAAGCCCATGTTATAGTAGCAACAAGACTGTCAGGGTCCCGGCTAAGCCCATGTTATAGTAGCAACAAGACTGTCAAAACCAAGGGTCCCGGCTAAGCCCATGTTATAGTAGCAACAAGACTGTCAAATCAAGGGTCCCGGCTAAGCCCATGTTATAGTAGCAACAAGACTGTCAAAACCAAGGGTCCCAGCTAAGCCCATGTTATAGTAGCAACAAGACTGTCAGGGCCCAGCTAAGCCCATGTTATAGTAGCAACAAGACTGTCAGGGGCCCAGCTAAGCCCATGTTATAGTAGCAACAAGACTGTCAAAACCAAGGGTCCCGGCTAAGCCCATGTTATAGTAGCAACAAGACTGTCAAAACCAAGGGTTCCCGGCTAAGCCCATGTTATAGTAGCAACAAGACTGTCAAAACCAAGGGTCCCAGCTAAGCCCATGTTATAGTAGCAACAAGATCATCAAGGGTCCCGGCTAAGCCCATGTTATAGTAGCAACAAGACTGTCCGGGTCCCAGCTAAGCCCATGTTATAGTAGCAACAAGACTGTCAGGGTCCCGGCTAAGCCCATGTTATAGTAGCAACAAGACTGTCAAAATCAAGGGTCCCGGCTAAGCCCATGTTATAGTAGCAACAAGACTGTCAAAACCAAGGGTCCCAGCTAAGCCCATGTTATAGTAGCAACAGGACTGTCAAAACCAAGGGTCCCGGCTAAGCCCATGTTATAGTAGCAACAAGACTGTCAAAACCAAGGGTCCCGGCTAAGCCCATGTTATAGTAGCAACAAGACTGTCAAGGGTCCCGGCTAAGCCCATGTTATAGTAGCAACAAGACTGTCAAAACCAAGGGTCCCGGCTAAGCCCATGTTATAGTAGCAACAAGACCACCAAGGGTCCCAGCTAAGCCCATGTTATAGTAGCAACAAGACTGTCAAAACCAAGGGTCCCGGCTAAGCCCATGTTATAGTAGCAACAAGACCATCAAGGGTCCCGGCTAAGCCCATGTTATAGTAGCAACAAGACTGTCAAAACCAAGGGTCCCGGCTAAGCCCATGTTATAGTAGCAACAAGACTGTCAAAACCAAGGGTCCCGGCTAAGCCCATGTTATAGTAGCAACAAGACTGTCAAAACCAAGGGTCCCGGCTAAGCCCATGTTATAGTAGCAACAAGAAGTCAAAACCAAGGGTCCCAGCTAAGCCCATGTTATAGTAGCAAAAGACTGTCAAACACATTACAACAAAACCCATGTTTAACACAAGAAGTTTAGACAGAAGTCACTACTTGTCCAGACACTGAACAAGTTTTTGGATTCTATTGGTTTAAAACAACCTTGATGACAGAGCTAAATACCCTTTATAAATACTGCACACACACACAGATATGTACCTTGATGGAGTCCTGTGTGAGCAGGGTAGCAGGCCGAGGTCTCCAGAGTAGCTGACAGAAACGATCCTTGTTGTTCTTCTGGAGGAGACGCCCCTGGAAGGTCCACAGCCAATAGGCATTGTCCAGACTGACAGGGAGAGACAACCCATGTTTTAAAAACACACTTGGTACCAAGGGTCCCAGATAAAAACACACTTGGTATAGTAGCAACAGATAAAAACACACTTGGTGTAGCTCAGATAAAAACACACTGTTATAGTAGCAACAAGACTGTCAAAAACACTTTTCGGCTAAGCCCATTTATAAAAGCAACAAAGACTGTCAAAACCAAGGGTTTTCTAAGCCCATGTTATAGTAGCAACAAGACTGTCTGTGTCAAGGTGTCTGTGTCTAAGTCTGTGTCTAGTCTGCAACAAGTCTGTGTCAAGGGTCCCAGCTAAGCCCATGTTATGTGTCAACAAGTCTGAGTCAAGGGTCCCAGTCTAAGTCTGTGTCTGTGTCAAGACTGTCAAAGTCTGTGTCTGTGTCTGAGTCTAAGCCCTGTTCTGTGTCAAGTCTGTGTCTGTGTCTGTGTCTGTGTCTGTGTCTGCTAAGCCCATGTGTATAGTAGTCAAGTGTCAAAACCAAGGGTCTGTGTCTAAGCCCATGTTATAGTAGTCAACAAGACTGTCAAATCTGTGTCAAGGGTCCGGTCTAAGCCCATGTTATAGTGCAACAAACCAAACCAGAAGCTAAAAAGTAGCAACAAGACCGTCAAAACCAAGGTGCCGGCTAGCGGATGTTATAACACCCGTTAGACGAGGTGCCGGCTACCCTTTTAAACACCCGTTTAGACAGAGGTGCCGGCTACGGAGTCCAGACACTGACCCGTTTTTGGATTCTATTGGTAAAACCCTTGATGACAGAGTAGAACACCCGTTTATAAGGTGCCGGCTAGCGGAGTAGAACACCCGTTTGACGAGGTGCCGGCTAGCGGAGTAGAACACCCGTTAGCTGACGAGGTGCCTTGTTGTTCTTCTGGAGTAGAACACCCGTTTGGACGAGGTGCCGGCTAGCGGAGTAGAACACCCGTTTGGACGAGGTGCCGGCTAGCGGAGTAGAACACGAGGTGCCGGCTAGCGGAGTTTAGAACCCCGTTTGGAAAGGTGCCGGCTAGCGGAGTAGAACACCCGTTTGGACGAGGTGCCGGCTAGGTAGTAGAACACCCGTTTGGACGAGGTGCCGGCTAGCGGAGTAGAACACCCGTTTGGTACAGAGGTGCCGGCTATTCAGATAAAAACACCCGTTTGGTATTCGAGGTGCCGGCTAGCGTGAGTCAGATAAAAACACCCGTTTGAAAAGAACAAAGGTGCCGGCAGCGGAGTAGAACACCCGTTTGGAGACGAGTCTGTGCTGGCTAGCGGAGTAGAACACCCGTTTGTGTCGAGGTGCCGGCTGAGTCTGAGTAGAACACCCGTTTGAGTCGAGGTGCCGGCTAGCTGGTCTGTAGAACACCCGTTTGTCGAGGTGCCGGCTAGCGGAGTAGAACACCCGTTTAGAGTCGAGGTGCCGGCTAGCGGAGTAGAACACCCGTTTAGACGAGGTGCCGGCTAGCGGAGTAGAACACCCGTTTAGACGAGGTGCCGGCTAGCGGAGTAGAACACCCGTTTAGACGAGGTGCCGGCTAGCGGAGTAGAACACCCGTTTAGACGAGGTGCCGGCTAGCGGAGTAGAACACCCGTTTAGACGAGGTGCCGGCTAGCGGAGTAGAACACCCGTTTAGACGAGGTGCCGGCTAGCGGAGTAGAACACCCGTTTAGACGAGGTGCCGGCTAGCGGAGTAGAACACCCGTTTAGACGAGGTGCCGGCTAGCGGAGTAGAACACCCGTTTAGACGAGGTGCCGGCTAGCGGAGTAGAACACCCGTTTAGACGAGGTGCCGGCTAGCGGAGTAGAACACCCGTTTAGACGAGGTGCCGGCTAGCGGAGTAGAACACCCGTTTAGACGAGGTGCCGGCTAGCGGAGTAGAACACCCGTTTAGACGAGGTGCCGGCTAGCGGAGTAGAACACCCGTTTAGACGAGGTGCCGGCTAGCGGAGTAGAACACCCGTTTAGACGAGGTGCCGGCTAGCGGAGTAGAACACCCGTTTAGACGAGGTGCCGGCTAGCGGAGTAGAACACCCGTTTAGACGAGGTGCCGGCTAGCGGAGTAGAACACCCGTTTAGACGAGGTGCCGGCTAGCGGAGTAGAACACCCGTTTAGACGAGGTGCCGGCTAGCGGAGTAGAACACCCGTTTAGACGAGGTGCCGGCTAGCGGAGTAGAACACCCGTTTAGACGAGGTGCCGGCTAGCGGAGTAGAACACCCGTTTAGACGAGGTGCCGGCTAGCGGAGTAGAACACCCGTTTAGACGAGGTGCCGGCTAGCGGAGTAGAACACCCGTTTAGACGAGGTGCCGGCTAGCGGAGTAGAACACCCGTTTAGACGAGGTGCCGGCTAGCGGAGTAGAACACCCGTTTAGACGAGGTGCCGGCTAGCGGAGTAGAACACCCGTTTAGACGAGGTGCCGGCTAGCGGAGTAGAACACCCGTTTAGACGAGGTGCCGGCTAGCGGAGTAGAACACCCGTTTAGACGAGGTGCCGGCTAGCGGAGTAGAACACCCGTTTAGACGAGGTGCCGGCTAGCGGAGTAGAACACCCGTTTAGACGAGGTGCCGGCTAGCGGAGTAGAACACCCGTTTAGACGAGGTGCCGGCTAGCGGAGTAGAACACCCGTTTAGACGAGGTGCCGGCTAGCGGAGTAGAACACCCGTTTAGACGAGGTGCCGGCTAGCGGAGTAGAACACCCGTTTAGACGAGGTGCCGGCTAGCGGAGTAGAACACCCGTTTAGACGAGGTGCCGGCTAGCGGAGTAGAACACCCGTTTAGACGAGGTGCCGGCTAGCGGAGTAGAACACCCGTTTAGACGAGGTGCCGGCTAGCGGAGTAGAACACCCGTTTAGACGAGGTGCCGGCTAGCGGAGTAGAACACCCGTTTAGACGAGGTGCCGGCTAGCGGAGTAGAACACCCGTTTAGACGAGGTGCCGGCTAGCGGAGTAGAACACCCGTTTGGAAAACGAGGCACACTCTAGGAGCTCAGATGCTAGCGGAGTATTTTAATTACCAATGTTTTGACAGCCAAGCTGTCTTCATCAGGGTATAATCACCCGTCTAGGAGCTGCCAAGCTGTCTTCATCAGGGTATAACACACACTCTAGGAGCTCCAAGCTGTCTTCATCAGGTATAATCACACTCTAGGAGCTCCAAGCTGTCTTCATCAGGGTATAATCACCCGTCTAGGAGCTCCAAGCTGTCTTCATCAGGGTATAATCACCCTCTAGGAGCTGCCAAGCTGTCTTCATCTGGGGTATAATCACCCTCTAGGAGTGCCAAGCTGTCTTCATCAGGGTATAATCAACTAGGAGCTCCAAGCTGTCTTCATCAGGGTATAATCACCCTCTAGGAGCTCAGATGCTGTCTTCATTTCATTTTAATCACCCTGTTAGGAGCAGCCAAGCTGTCTTCATCAGGGTATAATCACAAACACTGCGGGATGACTCGTTAACGTTGTGTCAAAAGACACAGGTGTCTGTAATCACGGCCAAGAGTGGCCTGATATCATTGGTTAATTATTGTGGTACAAACCAACCTTCATTTGGTTGATCTCCCATTTAAATAAACACGACAGTAGGAGTTTATTCCCTGTGTGTGTGTCAGGTGTGTGTGTCTATCAGGTGTGTGTATCAGTTGTGTGTGTGTGTGTGTGTACCTTGTGACTCCACCAGGACACAGAGGTCACCAGGTATCGTCCTGTAGGGTCCCACTCTACGTCAGAAGTGTGTGTGTGTGTGTACCTTGTGACTCCACCAGGACACAGAGGTCACCAGGTATCGTCCCGTAGGGTCCCACTCTACGTCAGAGGCCATGTAGTGTTCAACCATGTTCATCATGGTGCAGTCAGAGGTGTCCACAAACGCCAGGGCCCCGTTCATACTGGAGGAGAGGACAGGGTTAACACAGGGCCCCGTTCATACTGGAGGAGAGGACAGGGTTAACACAGGGCCCCGTTCATACTGGAGGAGAGGACAGGGTTAACACAGGGCCCCGTTCATACTGGAGGAGAGGACAGGGTTAACACAGGGCCCCGTTCATACTGGAGGAGAGGACAGGGTTAACACAGGGCCCGTTCATACTGGAGGAGAGGACAGGGTTAACACAGGGCCCCGTTCATACTGGAGGAGAGGACAGGGGGGTTAACACAGGGCCCCGTTCATACTGGAGGAGAGGACAGGGGGTTAACACAGGGCCCCGTTCATACTGGAGGAGAGGACAGGGTTAACACAGGGCCCGTTCATACTGGAGGAGAGGACAGGGTTAACACAGGGCCCCGTTCATACTGGAGGAGAGGACAGGGTTAACACAGGGCCCCGTTCATACTGGAGGAGAGGACAGGGTTAACACAGGGCCCGTTCATACTGGAGGAGAGGACAGGGTTAACACAGGAGGGGAGATCTGTCTCTCTCACACAGGGGGGGACACACACACACACACACACACACACACACACACACACACACACACACACACACACACACACACACACACACACACCACACACACACACACACACACAGGTCTTGTACCTCCTGAGTCCAGCCAGCACCATGAACTGTCCTGAGGACTCCAGAAGATGCTGTTGGCCTGCTGCTTGTCAAACATCTCTGGAGAGAGAAGGGGGGAGGAGAGAGAAGGGGGGGGAGAAGAGATAGGGGGAGAGGAGGAGATAGAGAGAAAGGTTGGACTCACTGGGGAGTAGGGGGGAGAGAGGAGAGAGGGGGGGGAGATTCAAGAGAAGGGGGGAAAGAGGAGAGGGGGGGGAGGAGAGAGAAGGGGGGGGGGAGACAACACTGGAGAGGAGGGGGAGAGAGAGAGGAGTGGGGAGCACCTAGTGGGGACTGCAACTGGTGGTGTTACTGCAAGGGGGGGGAGGAGAGAACCTGGGGGAGTTAGAGACTTGGGGGGGGAGAGAGTTACACCTGGTGGTGGGACCTGGTGGTGAGCACCTGGTGGGGGACTGGAGAGGAGAGACCTGGTGGGGGAGGAGAGAGTTACTGCACCTAGTGGACATGTTACAGTAACAGACTGTTGTTTGCCAAAGTTCTGCAATGGTGGACATCTGACAAGGGGTAGAGACAGAATAACTTATAGACATTACAGAGTCATGAGATATTCTCAGGTAAAGGTTGGACTCACTGATGAGTTCTATCTTGCCGTTGTTCTTGACGTGGTAGAACGAGGCGTTGATTCTGGGAGATTCACCGTGCAGGACGGCAAACTTACTGCCGTTGGGTTACTGCAAACGCTATGATGCTCTCCGCTGGGGATGACAACACTGGTGTTATTATACCTGGTGGTGTTTACCTAGTGGTGTTACTGCACCTGGTGGTGTTACTGCACCTAGTGGTGTTACTGCACCTGGTGGTGTTACTGCACCTGGTGGTGTTACTGTACCTGGTGGTGTTACTGCACCTGGTGGTGTTACTGTACCTGGTGGTGTTACTGCACCTGGTGGTGTTACTGCACCTGGTGGTGTTACTGCACCTGGTGGTGTTACTGCACCTGGTGGTGTTACTGCACCTGGTGGTGTTACTGCACCTAAAAGTGTTACTGTACCTAGTGGTGTTACTGCACCTGGTGGTGTTACTGTACCTGGTGGTGTTACTGCACCTGGTGGTGTTACTGTACCTAGTGGTGTTACTGTCCACCTGGTGGTGTTACTGCACCTGGTGGTGTTACTGCACCTGGTGGTGTTACTGCACCTGGTGGTGTTACTGCACCTGGTGGTGTTACTATACCTGAGTGGTGTTACTGTACCTGGTGGTGTTACTGCACCTGGTGGTGTTACTGCATCCTAGTGGTGTTACTGCACCTAGTGGTGTTACTGCACCTGGTGGCGTTACTGTACATTATCAGTGGGGGTTTCTGTCCATCTTGTCAGAGTGGGGGGGTTCTGTCCATCTTGTCAGAGTAGGGGGGGGGTTCTGTCCATCCTGTCAGAGTAGGGGGGGTTTCTGTCCATCTTGCAGAGTGGGGGTTTCTGTCCAGTTTTCAGATAGGGGGGGGTTTCTCCATCTTTCAGAGTGGGGGGGTTCTCCATCTTGTCAGAGTAGGGGGGGGAACCTGCTTCTCTCTCATCCTGAAGATCTCAAAGTTGGTCACCACACCCTGAGAGGAGAGAGAATGATGGAGTGGAGAGTTTCTGACAGACAGGAGGAGTTTCTGTCCATCTTGTCAGAGTGGGAGAGGTCCATCTTGTCAGAGAGGAGGGTTTCTGTCCATCTTGTCAGAGGGGGGTTTCTGTCCATCTTGTCAGAGGGGGGGTTCTGTCCATCTTGTCAGAGTGGGGAGAGGTCCATCTTGACAGACAGGAGGTTTCTGTCCATCTTGTCAGAGTGGGGAGGTCCATCAGACAGGAGGAGGAGTCCAAAACGAGGAGAGGTCCACAGACAGACAGGAGGAGATCTTGTCAGAGGAGAGGTTTCAGATCAGACAGACAGGAGGAGAGATCTTGTCAGAGGAGAGGACAGACAGGAGGAGGAGAGAATCTTGAGAGGAGAGGACAGACAGGAGGTTCTGTCCATCCTGTCAGAGTGGAGAGGACAGACAGGAGGGATCTCCACCACGACAGGAGAGGATCTCAGACAGACAGGAGGAGAGAGAATGATGGAGGAGAGGACAGACAGGAGGAGAGAACGAGAGGAGAGGACAGACAGGAGGAGAGGAAAACGAGAGGAGAGGAGGAGGACAGGAGGAGGAGAAAACGAGAGGAGAGGACAGACAGGAGGAGGAGAGAGGAGAGGACAGACAGGAGGAGAGAACGAGAGGAGAGACAGGAGGAGAGAACGAGAGGAGAGGACAGACAGGAGGAGAGAACGAGAGGATAGGAGAGGACAGAGAATGATGGAGGAGATGACAGAAGAGGAGAGGGGCAACGATAGAGGATGAGGACAATGAGAGAATGATAGAGGATGAGGACAGAGAGAGAATGACAGAGGATGAGGACAGAGAGAGAAAGGAGACTTGTAAATGAGGTTTAACATCAAAGCTTTCACCCTCCCCCCTTCACCCTCCCCCTCCCTCTGTTCTCCTCCCCCTTCACCCTCCCTCTGTTCTCCTCCCCTTCACTAACCTGAGTTCCTTTAGGTGTTCGGTCCACCTTGACACAGAGGTAGTCTCCCTGTCTCTGCCAGTGAAGTTTACAGTCCACCACATTGAAGAGGTTCCTGACTCTGATCTCCTGTCTGGAGGGAAGCTGCATCAGAGTCACTCTGGCTGGGATGTCTTTGTCCTCGGGGACCCAGAACGCTATGATGTTATCGCCTGGGGACCAGGAGAAGTCCCTGCAGAGGGGAGGAGAGGATTATGATGTCATACACACACACACACACACACCTCTATGATGTCATCACCTGGGGACCAGGAGAAGTCCCTGCAGAGGGGAGGAGAGGATTAATACACACACACACACACACAGGACAGGTGGTATTCCTCTAACTAGTCTCTGTCTGACAGGTGGTGTCTGACAGGTGGTGTTCCTCTAACTAGTCTCTGTCTGACAGGTGGTATTCCTCTAACTAGTCTCTGTCTGACAGGTGGTATTCCTCTAACTAGTCTCTGTCTGACAGGTGGTATTCCTCTAACTAGTCTCTGTCTGACAGGTGGTATTCCTCTAACTAGTCTCTGTCTGACAGGTGGTGTAGGTGGTTCCTCTAACTAGTCTCTGTCTGACAGGTGGTATTCCTCTAACTAGTCTCTGTCTGACAGGTGGTATTCCTCTAACTAGTCTCTGTCTGACAGGTGGTATTCCTCTAACTAGTCTCTGTCTGCTGTCTGACAGGTGGTATTCCTCTAACTAGTCTCTGTCTGACAGGTGGTGTTCCTCTAACTAGTCTCTGTCTGACAGGTGGTATTCCTCTAACTAGTCTCTGTCTGACAGGTGGTGACAGGTGGTATTCCTCTAACTAGTCTCTGTCTGACAGGTGGTATTCCTCTAACTAGTCTCTGTCTGACAGGTGGTGTTCCTCTAACTAGTCTCTGTCTGACAGGTGGTGTTCCTAACTAGTCTCTGTCTCTGTTCCTCTAACTAGTCTCTGTCTGACAGGTTGATAACAGACTGAACTGACAGGTGGTGATTAGGGTCAACAGGTGGTATTCCTCTAAAGTCTCTGTCTGACTAGATAACTAGTCTCTGTCTGATTCAGGTGGGTCAACATCTGTCCAGGATTCCTCTAAAGACTCTGTCTGATAACAGATTGAACTGACTGATTGACAGGTGGTGTCTAACTAGTCTCCCAGGATAAAGACTCACTAGATAACAGATTGAACTGTCTGATTCAGGTGGGTCAACATCTCCCAGGATAAAGACTCACTAGATAACAGGTTGAACAGGTGGTGTTCCTCTAACTGACTGGTATTCCTCTAACTAGTCTGATTCAGGTGGTATTCAACTGCCCAGGATAAACTAGTCTCTGTCTGACAGGTGGTGAACTAGTCTCTGTTCAGGTGGTCAACTAGTCTCTGTCCCAGGATAAAGACTCACTAGTCTGACAGGTGGTGTTCCTCTAAAGTCTCTGTCTGCTGTCTGACAGGTGGTATTCCTCAACTAGTCTCTGTCTGACAGGTGGTATAAAGACTCACAGGTAGATAACAGAGGTTGAACTGTCTCTGTCTCAGGTGGGTTCCTCAACAGTCTCTGTCCCAGGATAAAGACTCACTAGATAACAGATTGTCTGCTGATCTCAGGTGGTCAACTAGTCTCTGTCTGACAGGTGGTATAAAGTCTCTGTCTGACTCACTAGATAACAGGTGGTGAACTGACTGATTAAGGGTCAACATGCCCAGGTGGTATAACTAGAGGTGGTGTTCCTCTAACTAGTCTCTGTCTGACAGGTGGTGAACTAGTCTCTGTCTGACAGGTGGTGTTCCTCTAACAGTCTCTGTCTGACAGGTGATAAAGTCTCTGTATGCTGATTGATAACAGACTGAACTGACTGATTAAGGGTCAACATGCCCAGGATAAAGACTCACTAGATAACAGATTGAACTGACTGATTCAGGGTCAACATGCCCAGGATAAAGACTCACTTGATGCCACTGATCTTCAGACTCTTCTTATCCAACAGGCCCATGGACTACAACAGGAGAAAACAGGATGTTGTTAAGTTCAGACACTCAGAGTAATACTGGTCAATATAACTTACTGGGGTCATAGACGCTCAGAGTAATACTGGTCAATATAACTTACTGGGGTCATAGATGCTCAGAGTAATACTGGTCAATCTAACTTACTGGGGTCATAGACCCTCAGTGTGGGGACTTACTGGGGTCATAGACCCTCAGTGTGGGGACTTACTGGGGTCGTAGACTCTCAGTGTGGGGACTTACTGGGGTCATAGACCCTCAGTGTGGGGACTTACTGGGGTCATAGACCCTCAGTGTGGGGACTTACTGGGGTCATAGACGCTCAGTGTGGGGACTTACTGGGGTCTCATTGATGCTCAGTGTGGGGACTTACTGGGGTCATAGACGCTCAGTGTGGGGACTTACTGGGGTCATAGACGCTCAGTGTGGGGACTTACTGGGGTCTCATAGACGCTCAGTGTGGGGACTTACTGGGGTCTCATAGACGCTCAGTGTGGGGACTTACTGGGGTCTCATTGATGCTCAGTGTGGGGACTTACTGGGGTCATAGACGCTCAGTGTGGGGACTTACTGGGGTCTCATAGATGCTCAGTGTGGGGACTTACTGGGGTCTCATAGATGCTCAGTGTGGGGACTTACTGGGGTCTCATAGATGCTCAGTGTGTCCTGGGTCATAGATGCTCAGTGTGGGGACTTACTGGGGTCTCGTAGATGCTCAGTGTGTCCTGGGTCATAGATGCAAAGTTGGGGACTCCACCTGGGAAACAGACACACGTTAGAACACTGTCCTGGGTCATCCTGGCAAAGAACTTCCCAGACGTGCTGCACCTGGAGAAACAGACAAGACAGAACACTGCAGGTAGGGAGAGAACCAAGACAGACCGCTGCAGGTAGGGGAGAGAACCAAGACAGACCGCTGCAGGTAGGGGAGAGAACCAAGACAGACCGCTGCAGGTAGGGAGAGAACCAAGACAGACCGCTGCAGGTAGGGAGAGAACCAAGACAGACCGCTGCAGCTAGGGAGAGAACCAAGACAGACCGCTGCAGCTAGGGAGAGAACCAAGACAGACCGCTGCAGCTAGGGGAGAGAACCAAGACAGACCGCTGCAGCTAGGGGAGAGAACCAAGACAGAAAGCAAGAGAAACAAGTTCTGCTACAGTTCTTGGCTACTAGAAGATGTAGAGACAGGAACAGGATAGAGACATGAAAACAGAGAGGTGGGTCAGTCAGGCCTTACTAGAAAATGTAGAGACAGGAACAGGATAGAGAAATGAAAACAGAGAGGTGGGTCATCAGGCCTTACTAGAAAATGTAGAGACATGAAAACAGAGAGGTGGGTAGTCAGTCCTTACTAGAAAATGTAGAGACAGGAACAGGATAGAGACATGAAAACAGAGAGGTGGGTAGTCAGGCCTTACTAGAAGATGTAGAGACAGGAACAGGATAGAGACATGAAAACAGAGAGGTGTGTAGTCAGGCCTTACTTGAAGATGGGCCAGTGGGCGGAGCTCTCACAGTGGAAGCCTCTCTTCTTCTGGCCAGTCAGAATGTCCCAGATGATGATGGCCTGGGGGTCCTCCTTCGTGTCCATCAGGGGACTGAACGTCACCACGTACCTACCCAAAAGCATTATAACACCTTTATGTGTAGCTTCATAAGGATTCATACAGCTGACATAGGCAGGTTATAACCACACTAGGCTCACCATGTACAGGGTAACTGACAAAACGAAAGGAAAAGCTTGAGTCAACGAGGGGGGGGTACAAAGTATAATGAAAGCAGGAGCTTCCACACAGGTGTGGTTCCTGAGGTAATTAAGCAATTAACATCCCATCATGCTTAGGGTCATGTATAAAAATGCCCAGTTGCCCATTATCTTGGTTAGCATGGCTAGAAGAAGAGATCTCAGAGACTTTGAAAGAGGGCTCTGAAAGGAGCACAGGGGTTTTAAAGGGTGTGTGAGTCTCAGTAACTGGATCCCAAATGAACACTTCTGGGAGATTCTGGATCGGGGACCGAGACAGCGTTTTTCCACCACCGTCAACAAAACACCAAATGAAGGATTTTATCGTGGAAGAACGGTTTCACATTGTCACGGATCCCTCCGGGACCTTCATTAGTTACACCCTATTCCCAGTGATTGGTCACACCCTATTCCCAGTGATTGGTCACACCCCATTCCCAGTGATTAGTCACACCTGGTCCCCATTCCCAGTGATTAGTCAGTCACACCCGGTCCCCTATTCCCAGTGATTAGTCACATTCCCAGTGATTAGTCACACCCGGCCCCTATTCCCAGTGATTAGTCACCCGGCCCCTATTCCCAGTGATTAGTCACACCCGGCCCCTATTCCCAGTGATTAGTCACATTCCCAGTGATTAGCCCCTATTCCCAGTGATTAGTCACCCGGTCCCCTATTCCCAGTGATTAGTCACACCCGGCCCCTATTCCCAGTGATTAGTCACACCCGGCCCCTATTCCCAGTGATTAGTCACACCGGCCCCTATTCCCAGTGATTAGTGCCCCTATTCCCAGTGATTAGTCACACCCGGCCCCTATTCCCAGTGATTAGTCATTCCCGGCCCCTATTCCCAGTGATTAGTCATACCCCCCTATTCCCAGTGATTAGTCACACCCGGCCCCTATTCCCAGTGATTAGTCACACCCGGCCCCTATTCCCAGTGATTAGTCACACCCGGTCCCTATTCCCAGTGATTAGTCACACCCGGCCCCTATTCCCAGTGATTAGTCACACCCGGCCCCTATTCCCAGTGATTAGTAATTGTATCAGTGTGCCCAAGTCGATATATTGTTACAATGTCCGTTGGTGCGTGTGAGTGCCTGTGCTGTCTGTTTTGGGCTTTCGTGCCATTGTGGATTGTGCAGATGATTACAGGTCTCGTCCCGTGTGTTAGTCATTGTGCGCTTGTGTTATTTATTCGAGGTACTCCTCGCTCTTTTCATTTTGGGGTTTAAACCCCTTGTGTTGTATACGTGTTTGTTTGGTCTTCGTCCCCGTGCCTGTACATAATAATAACATTACGTATTCCTGCGCCTGTCTCCCGATCCCTTACGCCAGCGTGACACACCCCTCCAACAGAGTTCCAGAAACGCGTCTACGCCGACGAGCATCGAAGCTGTTCTGGCTGGTGGTGCAACACCCTATTAAGACACTTTATGTTGGGGTTTCCTTTATTCTGGCAGTTACCTGTAGCTACAAGCATTATAACCCCTTTTTGTAGCTTCACACGGCTTCATGCCGCCGACAGAGCTACACTAGGGCATTGGGGGTGTCCACGGTGTCCATCAGGGGACTGGACGTCCCTATGAAGCGTTATAACACCTTAAAAGTCTTAATAAGACTACATAGAGTTACATTATGGCCTGAAGGTCCTCAGTTACTATCAGGGAATTAAGCATTATAATGTAGCTTCATCAGGCTTCATAGATGATGTGATATAGACAGGCATGGATTATTCATTAGCGATTGGTTACCTCTCGCAGGGGGAGAAGTCGATCAGAGACACTCCCTGGTGGCTGAAACGTTGGATCTGCTTGAACTTCTCTCCGCCCCACAATGCAATGCCTCGCTGGTGGAACGTGGCCAGGTAGGTTCCCTTGGGAGACCAGCGCACATAGGTCTCTGTCCAGCGCTACAGGGACACAACACGGTCACAACCTCAGAATTAATCAACACAACACCACGGCAAAGATTCTGATTTACGCAATCAAGCCTTCTACTTTTTAAGCATCAAAGCCGTAAAAAGTATTTCTGTAGATGTAGAATGCTCAGTGCAAAAAAAAAAAGAAATTCTGATTGGTTGAACCATCATCTCACTGCGCTGTCGTGATTGGTCGAATGGTTGACTCACCGCCCTCTCCTCGGAGACGATTGGATCCTTGGCGTCGTTGTTGAAGATGGCGGTCCTCTCTCCTGATTCGTAGATGACGCTGTACTGGTCACGACAGTCAGGGTCCTCCATCCAGTGACGCATGTTACCCTGGCAACACGAACAGGAAGTGACCGTTAGTAATGACTTGTGCCCCCCCCACACAACGCCGGGTGGGTATTCTCTGAACGTGTGGTTGAAGTGACAGTGTGTAACACTCACAAAGTCCTTGAAGGGCTGCTTCTCAGGAGTCTCCCACTCGTCACTGATGCTCATGTACCTGGAACACAACGTCACCATCTACAGCAGACAGTTCTATATCATGTATATCTATGGCAAACATTTCTGCCGTGTTGATGTTGTGCCTAGATGCCCAGAACATCCCATATAACAGCTGGAATGATGCCCTAGACACCCCATATAACAGCTGGAATGATGCCCTAGACACCCCATATAACAGCTGGAATGATGCCCTAGACACCCCATATAACAGCTGGAATGATGCCCTAGACACCCCATATAACAGCTGGAATGATGCCCTAGACACCCCATATAACAGCTGGAATGATGCCCTGAACACCCCATATAACAGCTGGAATGATGCCCTGAACACCCCATATAACAGCTGGAATGATGCCCTAGACACCCCATATAACAGCTGGAATGATGCCCTAGAACACCCCATATAACAGCTGGAATGATGCCCTGAACACCCCATATAACAGCTGGAATGATGCCCTGAACACCCCATATAACAGCTGGAATGATGCCCAGACAACCCATATAACAGCTGGAATGATGCCCAGAACATCCCATATAACAGCTGGAATGATGCCCAGAACACCCCATATAACAGCTGGAATGATGCCCTGACACCCCATATAACATGATGCCCTAGACACCCCATATAACAGCTGGAATGATGCCCTGAACACCCCATATAACAGCTGGAATGATGCCCTGAACACCCCATATAACAGCTGGAATGATGCCCTAGACACCCCATATAACAGCTGGAATGATGCCCTAGACACCCCATATAACAGCTGGAATGATCCATATAACAGCCCCAGAACACCCCATATAACAGCTGGAATGATGCCCTGAACACCCCATATAACAGCTGGAATGATGCCCTGAACACCCCATATAACAGCTGGAATGATGCCCTGAACACCCCATATAACAGCTGGAATGATGCCCTAGACACCCCATATAACAGCTGGAATTATGCCCTAGACACCCCATATAACAGCTGGAATGATAGACACCCCATATAACAGCTGGAATGATAGACACCCCCTGAGACAACCCCATATAACAGCTGGAATGATGCCCTAGACAACCCATATAACAGCTGGAATGACACCCCATATAACAGCTGGAATGATGCCCCCAGACACCCCATATAACAGCTGGAATGATGCCCCTAGACACCCCATATAACAGCTGGAATGATGCCCTAGACACCCCATATAACAGCTGGAATTATGCCCCCTAGACACCCCATATAACAGCTGGAATGATGCCCTGAACACCCCATATAACAGCTGGAATGATGCCCTAGACACCCCATATAACAGCTGGAATGATGCCTTGAACACCCCACATAACAGCTGGAATGATGGCCTGAACACCCCATATAACAGCTGGAATGATGGCCTAGACACCCCATATAACAGCTGGAATGATGCCCCGGACACCCCATATAACAGCTGGAGTGATGCCCAGAACACCCCATATAACAGCTGGAATGATGCCCTGAACACCCCATATAACAGCTGGAATGATGCTCCCGGACACCCCATATAACAGCTGGAATGATGCCCCTGAACACCCCATATAACAGCTGGAATGACGCTCCCGGACACCCCATATAACAGCTGGAATGACGCCCAGAACACCCTGTGTTTGTGTGTGGTGTTCTTACTTGTCGAAGTCAGTGAACACATTGACTCTGAAGGTGTGCTGCTTGTCCAGCTTGTAGCCGTCAGCGTTCTTCACTGCCTCCAGAGCCTGAGTGGGAGCCCCATACTCCAGGAAGATGTACCTACAGAGGAGATAACTACAGGTTAACTAACTATAGGTCTGAGTGGGATACTCCAAGATGTACCTACAGAGGAGATAACTACAGGTTAACTAACTATAGGTCTGAGTGGGATACTCCAGGAAGGTGTACCTACAGAGATAACATTAACTACAGGTTAACTAACTATAGGTCTGAGTGGGATACTCCAGGAAGGTGTACCTACAGAGATAACATTAACTACAGGTTAACTAACTATAGGTCTGAGTGGGATACTCCAGGAAGGTGTACCTACAGAGATAACATTAACTACAGGTTAACTAACTATAGGTCTGAGTGGGAGCCCCATACTCCAGGAAGGTGTATACAGAGGAGATAACTACAGGTTAACTAACTATAGGTCTGAGTGGGAGCCCCATACTCCAGGAAGGTGTACCTACAGAGATAACATTAACTACAGGTTAACTAACTATAGGTCTGAGTGGGAGCCCCATACTCCAGGAAGATGTACCTACAGAGGAGATAACTACAGGTTAACTAACTATAGGTCTGAGTGGGATACTCCAGGAAGGTGTACCTACAGAGATAGATTAACTACAGGTTAACTAACTATAGGTCTGAGTGGGATACTCCAGGAAGATGTACCTACCATTAACTACAGGTTAACTAACTATAGGTCTGAGTGGGACTCCAGGAAGGTGTACCTACAGAGATAACATTAACTACAGGTTAACTAACTATAGGTCTGAGTGGGATACTCCAGGAAGATGTACCTACAGAGATAACCAGGTTAACAGAGGTTAATAACTACAGGTTAACTAACTACAGGTTAACTAACTATAGGTCTGAGTGGGATACTCCAGGAAGATGTACCCACAGAGGAGATAACTACAGGTTAACTAACTATAAGTGGGAGCCCCATACTCCAGGAAGGTGTAACAGAGGAGATAACTACAGGTTAACTAACTATAGGTCTGAGTGCCCCATACTCCAGGAAGGTGTACCTACAGAGGAGATAACTACAGGTTAACTAACTATAGGTCTGAGTGGGATACTCCAGGAAGGTGTACCTACAGAGATAACATTAACTACAGGTTAACTAACTATAGGTCTGAGTGGGATACTCCAGGAAGATGTACCTACAGAGATAATAGGAGATAAAACATGAACTACTACTAAAACTCTACTGCTCACCCTAGACCATAACAGTGTTGCCATGATACCAGTATTATGATACTAACATAACAGATTTCCTCAGCAAACAAATACTAAGCTCTTTGGTCCTTTAAAAACCTACTTCGTGTAAAATATTGTGCTATAGCTTGGAAAATAAACAAACGTGGCTGTGGTTGACAACACCCAGCTGTTTTCCCCTAACATTAGGAACATTAGGACTGTGTGTGTAACATTAGGACTGTGTGTGTAACATTAGGACTGTGTGTGTAACATTAGGACTGTGTGTGTAACATTAGGACTGTGTGTGTAACATTAGGACTGTGTGTGTAACATTAGGACTGTGTGTGTAACATTAGGACTGTGTGTGTAACATAGGACTGTGTGTGTAACATTAGGAGTGTAACATCAGGACTGTGTGTGTAACATTAGGACTGTGTGTGTAACATTAGGACTGTGTGTGTAACATTAGGACTGTGTGTGTAACATTAGGACTGTGTGTGTAACATTGTAACATTAGGACTGTGTGTAACATTAGGACTGTGTGTGTAACATTAGGACTGTGTGTGTAACTGTGTGTGTAACATTAGGACTGTGTGTGTAACATTAGGACTGTGTGTGTAACATTAGGACTGTGTGTTCAGGACTGTGTGTGTCAGGTGTGTGTAACATTAGGACTGTGTGTGTAACATTAGGACTGTGTGTAACATTGTGTAACATTAGGACTGTGTGTGTAACATTAGGACTGTGTGTGTAACATTAGGACCGTCTTCCTCAAGAAATGCAGTCTGTTTAATTTTCTTTCCTTCCTTAATACTTAGTATCGTGACAACCCTTTACCCTCCTGCACCCTCCCTGAACCCCTCCCCCTCCTGCACCCTCCTACAGCCTCCCTGCACCCCTCCTACAGCCTCCCTGCAGCCTCCCCCTCCTACAGCCTGAACCCACCCTGCACCCCCCTCCTACAGCCTCCCTGCACCCTCCAACAGCCTCCCACAGCCTCCCTGCACCCTCCTACAGCCTCCCTGCAACCCTGAACCCCCTACAGCCTCCCTCCTCCAGCCTCCCTGCACCCTCCTCCACCCTCCTCCAGCCTCCCTGCACCCTCCTCCAGCCTCCCTGCACCTTCCTCCAGCCTCCCTACACCTTCCTCCAGCCTCCCTACACCTTCCTCCAGCCTCCCTACACCTTCCTCCAGCCTCCCTACACCCTCCTCCAGCCTCCCTACACCCTCCTCCAGCCTCCCTACACCCTCCTCCAGCCTCCCTACACCCTCCTCCAGCCTCCCTACACCCTCCTCCAGCCTCCCTACACCCTCCTCTAGCCTCCCTACACCCTCCTCCAGCCTCCCTACACCCTCCTCCAGCCTCCCTACACCCTACTTCTCACCCCTTAGTGAGTCCTTCAGGTCCGTCTACCGTGGGGTAGAACTCGTTGGTGATCTTGCCGAACTTGGAGAATATCTTGTGGATGACGTTCTTCAGTTTCTCCAGGCGCTCGGGGCCGACCTGGGGCACATTGTCCACGACAACCACAGAGTCTATCCCGTCTGCCTCCTGGGGCTTCTCCCGCAGCAGGTCACCCAGTAACTCTACAGGGGGGAGGAGGTGGATGAGGGTAAAGAACATGTTATTTGATGAGGTAGTTTATCAAACCAGGGTTTTCCATATCATTGATTGTGTATAGACAAAGATGGGTCCCATGTATTAATAATTAATTTTTACATGTTTTACCATTAACTGGAGACAATGTCAAACTAACATTAGCTCTGTCCCCCCCCCAGAAAGTGAATTTACCATTTTTGCCACACCTGCTGAAAATGAAACTTGGGTAAATGCTATGAGGATGTAGTTTGGGCTTTGTTATAGTTGATAAAAACACACATCTGCATTCACTATTATCTGACAGCTGGTAGTTGAGGTTAGACAGTAAAAACACTGACGGCGGGGAGTCAAAATGTCCCGCTTCAACTAACAACTGGAAACAAAAAACAGTTCATGCTCACATTTGTTTACAATAAGAACACAGCTAACAAACAAAAATGTTGTAAAATGTCACAGACGTAGTAAATATTTCTCCTTTTGGTTCGCCATCTGTATGGACACCTGAGTGAATCGGTATGAATGAATCCACTGCTTTTAGCAGCTACTGTAGCTAACTAATATTATCACTTAAAATAAACATCCTAAAAAATTTTTTTTTATCATTAACTGATCTTTACGTTGACCCTTAAAAAAAACACGTTTTAAAAATCATTTATATACATGTTGGTATTCTTATTACATATTATGGCCTTGTAGCCAACTAACATTATACTTAATGAACGTCCTCATTAACTCATCTTCACGTTGAACCTTCAAATATATTTTAAATATGTAAATTAATTATACCCATTTTGGTTTCTATGTCTATGTACTACATATGATGGCCTTGTAGCCATCTACTATGTGTTTAAAAACAACGTGCTAAGCGGCTCTCCAGGCCGCATTATAATCCGGCATCTTTCCTGCGTTTCCTCACCTTCATCGTCGACATCATCTTCAAAGTCTTCTGGGTCACTGAACGACGGTTCCTCCTCGTCGAAATCGACATCAACCGGCATATCCTCCGTGTCGTGCATTTAACAGGCGAAAGAAGTGTGTGTTAGTCGACGCTAAATCGGTGTAAAATGTAGATTTTGTGTATCACCATGTGCGATTTACGTGAAAAATGGACGAATTGCGGGAGAAACGTCGAGGAGGAGTTTAACTTCCGGTTTCACTACAGACACGTGTTAGTGTGTCGATAGGCTGCAGGGCGATGCGATGCCTTTTAGATTCACTTTACCAGATTGTATGAGATCGGAGAAAATGCGCAGTTGCTGTTATTATTATTTTTAAATCGATTTTTTTTCTATGCACACACCTTGAATGGTCCTTCTTACTTTCCGTAGTGAGGGAATCCATGAACGCACGCTCCGGTAAAACCAAACACGGTTTCAGTCCCGCGAGATACTTTTCAGGCGATTTGCTATCTATCAAGCTTCGTGAATTTGTCCCTAAATTGCTTGTCAGATATCTTCAACATATACCTAGGTACTGTAGTTATCATGCATTTGTCATTCAACTCAGTTGTTTTGTGTAGCTGACTTGGTTAACTTGATTACAAACGTGTTGCCATACAGTTCCTTACTTTACTTAGCTAGCTCTGGTCCAGGGCGGCAGTGTGCTTTACTATTAGACTCGATGAACGCTTTACTAAACGCCCTGGACCAGAGCTAGTAAACTACAATCTGTCTAAACTAAAGTCATATTCCCCCTCTTGGCTTTTCCCCATAGACATCTCTAAAGCAGCATGGACAGCGAGTGCCTGGTGTTGTTGCCTCGGGTGTGCGCTGTACTAGCGGACCCCAGACAGTCCCTACCAGATGACACCAGCCTCGAGAAACTGCTGGACTGGTTCACTGGTCTCACCAAGGAGGGTGAGGAGACACACACACACACACAGAGAAAGGTCTCACAAGCAAGAATAAGGAGGAGAGACTTCCTATATAATCTCTCACACACAGTGAGGAAGAGACTTCCTATATAATCTCTCACACACACAGCGAGGATGAGACTTCCTATATAATCTCTCACACACACAGCGAGGATGAGACTTCCTATATAATCTCTCACACACACAGCGAGGATGAGACTTCCTATATAATCTCTCACACACACAGCGAGGATGAGACTTCCTATATAGACACAGACAATAATGCCTAATAACACCTGTGGCGATGTTTTCCAGACCATGGCCTGGCCCTGTTGGAGTCCTGCCCCTGTCTGGTGGACTACATATCCACTGTGTGTCTGGACAAAACTACAGATCCCAGCATGCTTTCCTTCAGCCTCAAGCTTTCCGGCATGCTGGCGGCCAGCCAACACGGCTTCAACCTGCTGCAGGTGAACTGACTGACTGATAGAGATATTCAATCCATCCAGGTAGTATTGCAATGGTAGAAGGAAACGCACACGAATCAGATGTTAATGTTATTGGTCACATACACATGGTTAGCAGATGTTATTGGTCACATACACATGGTTAGCAGATGTTATTAATCACATACACATGGTTAGCAGATGTTATTAATCGCATGGTTAGCAGATGTTATTGGTCACATACACATGGTTAGCAGATGTTATTGGTCACATACACATGGTTAGCAGATGTTATTGGTCACATACACACGGTTAGCAGATGTTATTGGTCACATACACATGGTTAGCAGATGTTATTGGTCACATACACACGGTTAGCAGATGTTATTGGTCACATACACATGGTTAGCAGATGTTATTAATCACATACACATGTGATGTTAATGCGAGTGTAGCGAAATGCTTGTGCTTCTAGTTCTGACCGTGCAATAATATCTAACAAGTAATCTAACAAATTCACAACTACCACCAAATACACACAAATCTAAAGGGATGGAATAAGAATATGTACATATATATGGATGATAAAGAAGACAGAAACACATGAATCTCATATTCAGGCCCAACAGGTGTAATCATTATGGTAATAGGATAGTCTCAGGTGTAGTCAATATGGTAATAGGATAGAGTCAGGTGTAGTCATTATGGTAATAGGATAGAGTCAGTTGTAGTCATTATGGTAATAGGATAGTCTCAGGTGTAGTCTATGGTAATAGGATAGTCAATATGGTAATAGGATAGTCTCAGGTGTTGTCAATATGGTAATAGGGTGGTCAATATGGTAATAGGGTAGAGCCAGGTCTAGTCAATATGGTAATACGATAGTCAATATGGTAATAGGATAGTCAATATGGTAATAGGATGGTCAATATGGTAATAGGGTAGTCAATATGGTAATAGGATAGTCAATATGGTAATAGGGTAGTCAATATGGTAATAGGTTAGAGCCAGGTCTAGTCAATATGGTAATAGGGTAGTCAATATGGTAATAGGGTAGTCAATATGGTAATAGGATAGTCAATATGGTAATAGGGTAGTCGATATGGTAATAGGATAGTCAATATGGTAATAGGGGTAGTCAATATGGTAATAGGATAGTCAATATGGTCATAGGATAGTCAATATGGTCATAGGATAGTCAATATGGTCATAGGATAGTCAATATGGTAATAGGATAGTCAATATGGTAATAGGATAGTCAATATGGTAATAGGGTAGTCAATATGGTAATAGGATGGTCAATATGGTAATAAGGTAGTCAATATGGTAATAGGGTAGAGCCAGGTCTAGTCAATATGGTAATAGGGTAGTCAATATAGTAATATGATAGTCAATATGGTAATAGGGTAGTCAATATGGTCATAGGATAGTCAATATGGTAATAGGATAGTCAATATGGTAATAGGATAGTCAATATGGTAATAGGATAGTCAATATGGTAATAGGGTAGTCAATATGGTAATAGGATAGTCAATATGGTAATAGGGTAGTCAATATGGTAATAGGATAGTCAATATGGTTATAGGGTAGAGCCAGGTCTAGTCAATATGGTAATAGGATAGTCAATATGGTAATAGGATAGTCAATATGGTCATAGGATAGTCAATATGGTCATAGGATAGTCTCAGGTGGAAGTTTCACCATATTGCTTACACCAATCAAATCTCTCCGCTCTCCACAAGTGCTTAGGGTTTAGGGGTCCGTTTGTGATTGGGCGTCGGACTGTCTTCACCTCCTAGACATTCGTTATCTCTTCATCCCATCTCAGGATCGATCCATCCTGGGCGTGGCCTACGACAGCGAGCGATGGCAGGTGGCTGGCCTATGGGAGGATCCGAGCGTGCGGATTGGCTGGATCCATGGCCTGAGTAACATGATGCGCCACACACAGGCCTTCCACTTCCTGGATCAGGCTGGTAGGTATGCCGCAACTGGCAACTCAGAAACCTCAGACTTCCGACTTCAAGTCCGTTACAGAGAACTGGGAACTGGTCATCCCACTCCAAATCCGAAGTCGGTAACTCGGGGCATCTTTCTAGAGCTTTGACTTTCCAACCTGAAGATCACCGACATCGTGATTTGAATGCGCTTTGTTCCCGAGTTCCCGGCTGTCATGAAAGCAACAGTAGTACAATAGTAGTATACTATCTAGGAAAGACTTTCTATGGGTTTCTATCAACAGTAGTACTATAGTAGTATACTCTCTAGAGCAGCCTTTCTATGGGTTTCTATCAACAGTAGTAGTACTATAGTAGTGTACTATCTAGGGCAGCCTTTCTATGGGTTTCTATCAACAGGTTACTACAGTAGTACAATAGTAGTATACTATCTAGGGCAGCCTTTCTATGGGTTTCTATCAACAGTAGTACAATAGTAGTATACTATCTAGAGCAGGCTTTCTATGGGTTTCTATCAACAGTAGTACAATAGTAGTATACTATCTAGAGCAGCCTTTCTATGGGTTTCTATCAACAGGTTACTACAGTAGTATACTATCTAGAGCAGCCTTTCTATGGGTTTCTATCAACAGGTTACTACAGTAGTATACTATCTAGGGCAGCCTTTCAATGGGTTTCTATCAACAGTAGTACTATAGTAGTATACTATCTAGAGCAGCCTTTCTATGGGTTTCTAGAATAGTAGAATACGCATACTGTTGAGAATTAGAATAGTAGAATACACATACTGTTGAGAATTAGAACAGTAGAATACACATACTGTTGACAATTAGAATAGTAGAATACACATACTGTTGACAATTAGAATAGTAGAATCTGCATACTGTTGACAATTAGAATAGTAGAATCTGCATACGGTTGACAATTAGAATAGTAGAATCTGCATACTGTTGACAATTAGAATAGTAGAATACACATACTGTTGACAATTAGAATAGTAGAATACACATACTGTTGACAATTAGAATAGTAGAATACGCATACTGTTGACAATTAGAATAGTAGCATAAACAAGGTGCGATTTCAACAATTGGCTGTGCGTCAGCAGTTGTTATTCGCTTGTTGTGTCAGCCACTGACAGCCACTCAATTAGACATGTCAGATAACACTATTTAGATTGGTGAGTTAGTCTAGTCAGCTATCTAAACTGGTCAGGTAGTCTAGCCAGCTATCTAAACTGGTCAGTTAGTCTAGCCAGCTATCTAAACTGGTCAGGTAGTCTAGTCAGCTATCTAAACTGGTCAGGTAGTCTAGCCAGCTATCTAAACTGGTCAGGTAGTCTAGCCAGCTATCTAAACTGGTCAGTTAGTCTAGCCAGCTATCTAAACTGGTCAGGTAGTCTAGCCAGCTATCTAAACTGGTCAGGTAGTCTAGCCAGCTATCTAAACTGGTCAGGTAGTCTAGCCAGCTATCTAAACTGGTCAGAATCTGCATACTGTTGACAATTAGAATAGTAGAATACACATACTGTTGAGAATTAGAATAGTAGAATACACATACTGTTGAGAATTAGAATAGTAGAATACACATACTGTTGACAATTAGAATAGTAGAATACACATACTGCTGACAATTAGAATAGTAGAATACACATACTGTTGACAATTAGAATAGTAGAATACAGTAGTTGACAATTAGAATAGTAGAATACTAAACTGGTGACAATTAGAATAGTAGAATAAACAATTGACAACTGGTCAGCAGTTGTTAGCCAGCTATCTAAACTGGTGTAGTCAGCCACTGACTAGAAGCCACTCAATTAGACATGGTCAGTAGTAACAGCTATTAAATTGGTCAGGTAGTCTAGTCAGCTATCTAAACTGGTCAGGTAGTCTAGCCAGCTATCTAAACTGGTCAGGTAGTCTAGTCAGCTATCTAAACTGGTCAGTAGTCTAGCCAGCTATCTAAACTGGTCAGGTAGTCTAGCCAGCTATCTAAACTGGTCAGGTAGTCTAGCCAGCTATCTAAACTGGTCAGGTAGTCTAGCCAGCTATCTAAACTGGTCAGGTAGTCTAGCCAGCTATCTAAACTGGTCAGGTAGTCTAGCCAGCTATCTAAACTGGTCAGGTAGTCTAGCCAGCTATCTAAACTGGTCAGGTAGTCTAGCCAGCTATCTAAACTGGTCAGGTAGTCTAGCCAGCTATCCTGTTGGTTCCAGACTGATGCATCGATACCGTTTGCCGTGCGGAAGCAGAGAGAACGGAGGCTGGAGTCTGACCATTTTTAGGGCCTCTGACACCGCCTGGTATAGAGGTCCTGGATGGCTGGGAGCTCTGCCCCAGTGATGTACTGGGCTGTACTCACTACCCTCTGTAGCGCCTTGCGGTCGGATGCTGAGCAGTGGTGCAGCTGTAGAACTTTGAGGATCTGAGGCCAAATCTGTTCAGTCTCCCGAGGGGGAAGAAGCGTTGTCTTGCTCTCTTCACGACTGTGTAGGTGTGTGTGGACCATGATAGATCCTTAGTGATGTGGCGGTGTGGTGTCAAGGCAATAACCTCTCTCTCAACATCAGCAAGACAAAGGAGCTGATCGTGGACGCCGAGGAACTTGAAGCTCTCGCTCCTCTACAGCCCCCTCGATGTGAACGGGGGCGTGCTCGGCTCTCAGTTCCCTGTAGTCAACGATCAGCTCCTTTGTCTTGCTGATGTTGAGAGAGAGGTTGTTGCCATGGCACCACACCGCCAGGTCTCTGACCTCCCTATAGGCTGTCTCATCGTCGTCAGTGATCAGGCCTAGCACTGTCACGTCGTCTACAAACTTAATGATGGTGTTGGGAGTCGTGGTTGAACAGGCAGTACAGGCAGGGGACTAAGCACGCACCCCTGAGGGGCCCCCGTGCTCAGGGTCAGCGTGGCGGAAGAGTTGTTACCTACCCTTAACACCTGTGGGGGGGGGGGGCGTCCCGTCAGGAAGTCCAGGATCCAGTTGCAGAGGGAGGTGTTCAGTCCCAGAGTCCTTAGCTTAGTGATGAGCATTGGAGGGCACTACGGTATTGAACGCTGAGCTGTAGTCAATGAACAGCATTCCCACATAGGTGTTCCTCTTGTCAAGGTGAGAAAGGGCAGTGTGAAGGGCGATTGAGATGCTTTTGGGAAACCGGGCCTTAAGGCGGATTTCATTGTTCGTAACGAGCAACGTTACATCTCTGAGCGGTTTCCCAAAACCATCGTTATTAACGTTGCACTGATCTCTGAACAAACAGAATCTAAACGCCTCAGACCACTCATAGGACAGCTAAGTATAAAAAAAAATATTATTACCTAGTACCCCTACACATCAACTACCCCGTACCCCTACACATCAACTCAGTACTGGTACTCTGTGTAAACAGCCATGTTATTACCTAGTACCCCTACACATCAACTACCTCGTACCCCTACACATCAACTCAGTACTGGTACTCTGTGTATACAGCCATGTTATTACCTCGTACCCCTACACATCAACTACCCCGTACCCCTACACATCAACTACCTCGTACCCCTACACATCAACTACCTGGTACCCCTACACATCAACTATACCCCACACATCAACTACCCGTACCCCTACACATCAACTCAGTACTGGTGGTACCCTACACATCAACTACCCCCTACACATCAACTACCTCGTACCCCTACACATCAACCCCTACACATCAACTACCTCGTACCCCTACACATCATCTCAGTACTGGTACTCTGTGTATACAGCCATGTTATTACCTAGTACCTCTACACATCAACTACCCCGTACCCCTACACATCAACTACCTCGTACCCCTACACATCAACTCAGTACTGGTACTCTGTGTATACAGCCATGTTATTACCTAGTACCCCTACACATCAACTACCTCGTACCCCTACACATCAACTACCTCGTACCCCTACACACATCAACTACCTCGTACCCCTACACATCACATCAACTACCTCGTACCCCTACCAACTCAGTACTGGTACTCTGTGTATACAGCCACGTTATTACCTAGTACCCCTACACATCAAGTACTGGTACACTTATTACCTGTACCCCTACACATCAACATGTACCCCTACACATCAACTACCCAGTACCCCTACACATCAACTACACCATCAACTACCTCGTACCCCTACACATCAACTCAGTACTGGTACTCTGTGCATACAGCCATGTTATTACCTAGTACCCCTACACATCAACTCAGTACTGGTACTCTGTGTATACAGCCATGTTATTACCTAGTACCCCTACACATCAACTCAGTACTGGTACTCTGTGTATACAGCCATGTTATTACCTCGTACCCCTACACATCAACTCAGTACTGGTACTCTGTGTATACAGCCATGTTATTACCTAGTACCCCTACACATCAACTACCTCGTACCCCTACACATCAACTCAGTACTGGTACTCTGTGTAAACAGCCATGTTATTACCTAGTACCCCTACACATCAACTACCTCGTACCCCTACACATCAACTCAGTACTGGTACTCTGTGTATACAGCCATGTTATTACCTAGTACCCCTACACATCAACTACCTCATACCGGTACTCTGTGTATACAGCCATGTTATTACCTAGTACCCCTACACATCAACTACCCCGTACCCCTACACATCAACTACCCCGTACCCCTACACATCAACTACACCGTACCCCTACACATCAACTACCTCGTACCCCTACACATCAACTCAGTACTGGTACTCTGTGTAAACAGCCATGTTATTACCTCGTACCCCATCAACTACCTCGTACCGGTACTCTGTGTATACAGCCATGTTATTACCTCGTACCCCTACACATCAACTACCCCGTACCCCTACACATCAACTCAGTACTGGTACTCTGTGTATACAGCCATGTTATTACCTAGTACCCCTACACATCATCTCAGTACTGGTACTCTGTGTATCCTTGTAAACAGTCATGTTATCGTTGTGTATTTATTATTACATGTTGTGTTTATCTATTATTTCCCTATTGTCTTTCTCTCCTCATTGTTGGGAAGGGCCCGTAAGAAAGCATTTCACTGTTAGTCTACACCTGTTGTTTACGAAGCAAATGTATTTGATTGTATCTCCTCAGGCCTGACCAAACCCCTCCTCCAGCTACAGACTGACCCCAGCCTATTCGTCGCCTCGGCCGCAAATCACCTCCTGGCCCGCCTCCTAACCTTCCACCAGCCAGCTACAACCTCACACACAACCCAGGGGAATGGCCTCACTGTTCCACCCAATAAGGAAGAGGTAGAATTGGACGTAACCATGGAGACAAGTCCAGGAAGCGGGTGTTCCATCACCATGGAGATCTTGAAGCACCTGGAGAGCTCTCTGGAGTCAGACAGCCACACCCAGGTACGATTGGTTGATTGAGAATATATATATATATATATTTTTACAGCGGTGCCCCTAGAGGAGATGGGAGGGAAATGAAATGAGGGGGAGGGGAGGAGAAGAAGTTATAGCTAATTATAGCTGCGAGCAGCAATGAACGGGGTTCACAGGATGACAGAAAGGACACAAGATCAGGTGGATAACAAAAGAAGTATCATGTAGGAACTATCTTCCTTTATGTGCAATCAGTGAAGGCAATACCATGTTCATCCACGTTTACCTGCGTTTCTCTGTTTAGTGAGTCCTCCAGATCAGAGGCTAGAAGGGATGACCAGGGATGTTCTCTGTTTAGTGAGTCCTCCAGATCAGAGGCTAGAAGGGATGACCAGGGATGTTCTCTGTTTAGTGAGTCCTCCAGATCAGAGGCAGTAGGGATGACCAGGGATGTTCTCTGTTTAGTGAGTCCTCCAGTCCTCCAGAAGAGGCAGTAGGGATGACCAGGGATGTTCTCTGTTTAGTGAGTCCTCCAGATCAGAGGCAGTAGGGATGACCAGGGATGTTCTCTGTTTAGTGAGTCCTCCAGATCAGAGGCAGTAGGGATGACCAGGGATGTTCTCTGTTTAGTGAGTCCTCCAGATCAGAGGCAGTAGATGACCAGGGATGTTCTCTTGATAAGTGTGTGATTTGAACCATGTTCCTGTCCTGCTATTGGCTGAATATATACGAGGCAATTTAGCAATTAGTATTTGTTATCTAATAGTTATGATAAATGAGGTGTTGTTGCTCACTGTTGGCATATAGATACATGTGGACATGTTGTTATGAAAATAGTGTTGTTGTTGTTGAGTGTTACAGCGCCACCTATAGGCCAATCTGTGACATTATGTTACTCATGGCAGCCTAGTTATTTACATTTTGTACCCCTTTTTCTCCCCAATTTCATGGTATCCAATTGGTAGTTACAGTGTTGTCCCATCGCTGCAACTCCAGTACGGACTCGGGAGAGGCGAAGGTCGAGAGCCATGCGTCCCCTGAAACACGACCGTGCCGAGTCGCACTGCTTCTTGACACACTGCTCGCTTAACCCGGAAGCACCACCTGGTGTCGGAGAAAACACGGTACAGCTGGCTCCCGGCACAAGGAGTCGCTAGAGCGCGATGGGACAAGGACGTCCTGGCCGGCCAAGTCCTCCCCTAACCTGGACGACGCTGGGCAGCGATGGGACAAGGACGTCCTGGCCGGCCAAGTCCTCCCCTAACCTGGAAGATGCTAGAGCGCGATGGGACAAGGATGTCCTGGCCGGCCAAGTCCTCCCCTAACCTGGAAGACGCTAGAGCGCGATGGGACAAGGTCGTCCTGGCCGGCCAAGTCCTCCCCTAACCTGGACGACGCTGGGCCGCGATGGGACAAGGACGTCCTGGCCGGCCAAGTCCTCCCCTAACCTGGAAGACGCTGGGCCGATTGTGCACTGCGTCGTGAGACTCCCTGTCGCGGCCGGCTGCGACACAGCCCGGGATCGAACCCGGATCTGTAGTGACGCCTCTAGCACTGCGGGATCAATGCCTTAGACCGCTGCCCCGCTCGCGAGGACCTAAAGGCCTCTAGTTTCTGTTTCCAAAAAAAGTGAACAATCTACGCTTGAGTTATTTGACCATATATATAGATTTATGAGAATAACAACAGGTTTCTGTAATTTAACTGTCATTTAATTAATTAATGGAATTTCCTTCATCTATTTTATGAGAATTTATGTTTGCATAAAATAGACGGAGACCAGTCTTTTCAATAATAGGTAACAGAATTTATTCTCGGAGTGCGCTGCCACGTTACCACGAGCAACAGTTTATATACAATAACATGACGTCATTTCATTGCTTCTAGAATGAATCCCGACCTAGAATTAAGTGAGGTTAAAAGTTCATTCTAACTTACTCACAGGTCACACAACACAACTGAAT
>NW_024609771.1:122500-130000 GCF_018296145.1 Oncorhynchus tshawytscha
TAACAGACATGGTTAGAGTATCATAACAGACATGGTTAGAGTCTATCATAACAGACATGGTTAGAGTCTATAATAACAGACATGGTTAGGTTATCATAACAGACATGGTTAGAGTATCATAACAGACATGGTTAGAGTCTATCATAACAGACATGGTTAGAGTCTATAATAACAGACATGGTTAGAGTCTATCATAACAGACATGGTTAGAGTATCATAACAGACATGGTTAGAGTATCATAACAGACATGGTTAGAGTATCATAACAGACATGGTTAGAGTATCATAACAGACATGGTTAGAGTATCATAACAGACATGGTTAGAGTATCATAACAGACATGGTTAGAGTATCATAACAGACATGGTTAGAGTCTATAATAACAGACATGGTTAGAGTATAACAGACATGGTTAGAGTATAACAGACATGGTTAGAGTATCATAACAGACATGGTTAGAGTATCATAACAGACATGGTTAGAGTAATAACAGACATGGTTAGAGTCTATTATCATAACAGACATGGTTAGAGTATCATAACAGACATGGTTAGAGTCTATCATAACAGACATGGTTAGAGTCTATCATAACAGACATGGTTAGAGTATCATAACAGACATGGTTAGAGTATCATAACAGACATGGTTAGAGTATCATAACAGACATGGTTAGAGTATCATAACAGACATGGTCACTCATAACAGACATGGTTAGAGTATCATAACAGACATGGTTAGAGTATCATAACAGACATGGTTAGAGTCTTTAACAGACATGGTTAGAGTCTATCCTAACAGACATGGTTAGAGTATCATAACAGACATGGTTACAGTCTATCATAACAGACATGGTTAGAGTATCATAACAGACATGGTTCTATCATAACAGACATGGTTAGACTATCATAACAGACATGGTTAGAGTATCATAACAGACATTGTCACTACTTGAATTTGGGGGTGGCTGGACAAACATCCCCTCTTTTTCATATGGTCCTTCAATCTCTGTCTCTCTCTCTGTCTGTCTCTCTCTCTGTCTCTCTCTCTCTGTCTGTCTCTCTATTTCTCTGTCTCTCTCTCTCTGTCTGTCTCTCTATTTCTCTGTCTCTCTCTCTCTGTCTGTCTCTCTATTTCTCTGTCTCTCTCTCTGTCTGTCTCTCTATTTCTCTGTCTCTCTCTCTGTCTGTCTCTATTTCTCTGTCTCTGTCTCTCTGTCTGTCTCTCTATTTCTCTGTCTCTCTCTCAGGATTCATCTGCCTCCGTCATCCTTGCTGTGGTGTCACTCCTGAGGATCTGTAACGGCCACTCCCCTTCACCCGAGAGCAAGGCTGCTATTGGCTGTAGCAAAGCATCCACCAACCTGATTGGCTGCAGCAAGGTCCAGAGGTGTTGTCTAGACTCCCTGGCTAGCCTTAGCACCTGCCCTGGTGAGAATCTAGTCTCTGGGAGCGTGTTCAGGAATACAATCATGTTTAAAAGCGTACAAAATTATTTTTTTTTAAACGTTGTTTTAGGAGCTGTGGAACGGATGGTGGAGGTGTTCCATGTTCTAGTGCAGAACCTACAGAACCCTGACTCAGACCCCACCGTGAGACACACAAACACCCAACACACAACATCTAACTCAGTTTGGATTCTCTCCCGTCTCTCCTAGTTTCCTAGTGGATTAATGACCACTGTGTGTGTGTGTGTGTGTGTGTGTGTGTGTGTGTGTGTGTGTGTGTGTGTCTGTCTGTGTCTGTGTCTGTCTGTTCCTTCTGTCTCCTGTCTTCAGGTGCTCCAGAAGAACTACCAGGCCATGTTGAGGTGGCTTAGTGTGTCTGCAGAGCCTAACTCCCTGACTGATCTGGTCACTGAAGGTACAGAGAACCAATCAAACATCAATATATCTGGTCACTGAAGGTACAGAGAACCAATCAAACATCAGTATATCTGGTCACTGAAGGTATAGGGAGTCAACATCAATATATCTGGTCACTGAAGGTTCAGGGAGTCAACATCAATATATCTGGTCACTGAAGGTTCAGGGAGTCAACATCAATATATCTGGTCACTGAAGGTTCAGGGAGTCAATATATCTGGTCACTGAAGGTTCAGGGAGTCAACATCAATATATCTGGTCACTGAAGGTTCAGAGTCAACATCAATATATCTGGTCACTGAAGGTTCAGGGAGTCAACATCAATATATCTGGTCAGATGTGGCTGTTTCTGTTGATGCTTAACAGATATTTATACTGATGTTTTTTCCTGTGTGTGTGTCGTAACAGACCTCCTGCCCGTGCTAAAGAAGCGTGTGTGTGTGTTCTAACAGATCTCCTTCCCGTGCTAAAGAAGCGTGTGTGTGTGTCGTAACAGACCTCCTGCCCGTGCTAAAGAAGCGTGTGTGTGTGTTCTAACAGATCTCCTTCCCGTGCTAAAGAAGCGTGTGTGTGTGTGTCGTAACAGATCTCCTTCCCGTGCTAAAGAAGCGTGTGTGTGTGTCGTAACAGATCTCCTTGTGTGTGTGTGTGTGTCGTAACAGACCTCCTGCCCGTGCTAAAGAAGCGCGTGTGTGTGTGTGTGTGTGTAACAGACCTCCTGCCCGTGCTAAAGAAGTGTGTGTGTGTGTGTGTCGTAACAGACCTCCTGCCCTTAGTAAAGAAGCGTTTTGTGTGTGTGTGTGTATGTGTGTGTGTGTTGTAACAGACCTCCTGCCCGTGCTAAAGAAGCATGTGTGTGTGTGTGTTGTAACAGATCTCCTGCCCGTGCTAAAGAAGCGTGTGTGTGTGTGTCGTAACAGACCTCCTGCCCGTGCTAAAGAAGCGTGTGTGTGTGTGTGTGTGTGTGTGTGTGTGTTGTAACAGACCTCCATCCCGTGCTAAAGAAGCGTGTGTGTGTCATAACAGACCTCCTGCCCGTGCTAAAGAAGTGTGTGTGTGTGTGTGTGTGTGTGTGTCGTAACAGACCTCCTGCCCGTGCTAAAAAAAAGCGACCTCCTGCCCGTGTGTGTGTGTGTGTCGTAACAGACCTCCTGCCCGTGCTAAAGCAGTGTGTGTGTGTGTGTCGTAACAGACCTCCTGCCCGTGCTAAAGCAGCGTGTGTGTGTGTGTGTGTGTGTGTGTGTGTCGTAACAGACCTCCTGCCCGTGCTAAAGAAGCGTGTGTGTGTGTCATAACAGACCTCCTGCCCGTGCTAAAGAAGCGTGTGTGTGTGTGTGTGTGTGTGTGTGTGTGTGTGTGTGTGTGTGTCGTAACAGACCTCCTGCCCGTGCTAAAGAAGCGTGTGTGTGTGTGTGTGTGTCGTAACAGACCTCCTGCCCGTGCTAAAGCAGCGTGTGTGTGTGTGTGTGTCGTAACAGACCTCCTGCCCGTGCTAAAGCAGCGTGTGTGTGTGTGTCGTAACAGACCTCCTGCCCGTGCTAAAGCAGCGTGTGTGTGTGTGTGTGTGTGTGTGTGTGTCGTAACAGACCTCCTGCCCGTGCTAAAGAAGCGTGTGTGTGTGTGTGTGTGTGTGTGTGTGTGTGTGTCGTAACAGACCTCCTGCCCGTGCTAAAGCAGCGTGTGTGTGTGTGTCGTAACAGACCTCCTGCCCGTGCTAAAGAAGCGTGTGTGTGTGTGTGTGTGTGTGTTGTAACAGACCTCCTTCCCGTGCTAAAGAAGCGTGTGTGTGTGTGTGTGTGTCGTAACAGACCTCCTGCCCGTGCTAAAGAAGCGTGTGTGTGACGTGCGTTGGGAGGTTCGAGACTCCACTCTGGAGTTCCTCGGCCAGCTGTGTGAGGCGTTAAGCTGCACCGTTACTCCTATCCTGCTGGAGGCGCTGTGTGATCAGGAGAGCTATGTGAGGGCTAGTGCCATCTCTGCCCTGGCCAGGACACTACCACTCAGTGACCAGCAGGGGGAGCCAGGGAACCGGACACAGGTGAGACTCTGACCTACACATTTCATTTACTGTAGAACGGATGCCCCGCTTCACATTTCTCAATATATATATATACTTTTTTTTTTAATGAAGATTTGTTTAATTCATATAAATCTAATATTTTAAAACAACACATTTTGACGAATCAAATGATTCGATTCGCCATAGTAGTAGTTGGAATCCGGTTCAATCGCGGTGAATCGAATCAAAAATAATCATCAGTGAATCGCAAACAGTAAAAGGAAATGAAGCTGTAGTCTTTGTTACTTATTTTCCACCATAATTTGCAAATAAATTCATTAAAAATCCTACAATGTGATTTTCTGGATTTTTTTTCTTCTCATTTTGTCTGTCATAGTTGAAGTGTACATATGATGAAAATTACAGGCCTCTCTCATCTTTTTAAGTGGGAGAACTTGCACAATTGGTGGCTGACTAAATACTTTTTTTGCCCCACTGTATATCTGACAGTGTGTATTAACTGTTGTTACTGTGTGTGTTCTCTCCAGGAGCAGACCCTGGGTCAGTTACTAGACATCCTGTCTCAGGATTCAGAGGGCTTCCCCAGACGCGCTGTGGTCCAGTTCTTCATCAGCTGGCTAAAGACACACCCATCATCTTCCTCCTCCTCCTCCTCCTCGCTGTGTTCTGTCCTATCGCTGGGCAGCACTGATCTGGACTGGGAGGTCAAAGTTCACACCCTGGAGCTGGTAGAGCTCCTGATGGAGGAAACACTACCAGGTCACCAGGAGTCAGAGCTGGGGTCAGCTCCTCCCCCTTACGGTGGCTCTGGAGGGACAAACCTACTAACACACACTGACCTCACACACCCCTACGCTGTGACGCCAAGCCAGCCCTCACCCCTTCTAACACACACCCCATCTGAAACACACACCCCCCTCACACACACACACCCCACACACACAACCCCCACACACACACACCCAACTACATCTGTAGTGTGTGGTCTGTCTCGGTTGGTGGAGCTCGGTGTTGTCACAGCGTTACTCAATGGCCTGTTTGATTGCGACAGACCTGTAGCTTTAAAAGCCTGTAGTCTGTTGCTACGACTACGAGACGCGGTGTGTCCGTCCCGGTCGCTAGGGAAAGGTGCTATGACAACTGACGACACAACAGTTGCCAAGGTGACTTTTGATCTGAGGGGTCAGGTTTGGGAGCGGGAGGTCACGAGGAAGTTACAGGAGAAGAGAGGATCTGATTGGGTTAAAGAGTCCAGGGAAGTAGGTTGTGATAGGCCAAACAAGAACAGAGATTCTGATAGGACAGACGGGGCTGGTTCCGAAGCCTGCGATAGGTCGACGGGGAAGAGTGTGTGTGAGGGTAGCGCGAGGGTGTGTGAGGTGCTGTGGTCGTTGGGTCTAGAGGAGAGGCAGAGTGTGTTATCACAGAGTAGTGACCATGTCCAGAACTCACCTCTCTCTCTACTGGAGGACATTCTGAACGCTATAGACACCTCACACACTGACAAGGTTATAGTAGACTGTTACTGACCGACACACGTCCTGATGGACTAACACAGTTTTATTTGTTGTTTCTCCTCTGTACGTTGACTAGTGAATACTGTAGTTAGAGTCCCATTGGGACATAACTCTTGATCATCTACCAGGAAAATAAATAAAGATACTGTTTTGATATTTCAAACCAATGGTGTCAACGTTTTCCTGACTTGGTATGTTGAGAGTGAGGGAGGAGAGTGAGTGAGAAGAGTGAGGAGAAGAGTGAGGAGAGAGAGAGAAGAGTGAGGAGAGAGAGAGAAGAGTGAGGAGAGAGAGAGAAGAGTGAGGAGAGAGAGAGAAGAGTGTTGTTTTATTATTTAAAAGTGGAGCATGAATTGAGTGAGTGTTTCCTGAAGCCAATGGGTTTAGTGATTTCCCCTACACCACCCTGCCTACACCACCCTGCCCTATACCACCCTGCCCTACACCACTCTGCCTACACCACCCTGCCCTACACCACCCTGCCCTACACCACCCTGCCCTACACCACCCTGCCCTACACCACCCTGCCCTACACCACTCTGCCTACACCACCCTGCCCTACACCACCCTGCCCTACACCACTCTGCCTACACCACTCTGCCTACACCACCCTGCCCTACACCACTCTGCCCTACACCACCCTGCCCTACACCACTCTGCCCTACACCACTCTGCCCTACACCACCCTGCCCTATACCACTCTGCCCTACACCACCCTGCCCTACACCACCCTGCCCTACACCACTCTGCCTACACCACCCTGCCCTACACCACCCTGCCCTACACCACCCTGCCCTACACCACCCTGCCCTACACCACTCTGCCCTACACCACCCTGCCCTACACCACCCTGCCCTACACCACCCTGCCCTACACCACTCTGCCCTACACCACCCTGCCCTACACCACCCTGCCCTACACCACTCTGCCCTACACCACCCTGCCCTACACCACTCTGCCTACACCACTCTGCCTACACCACCCTGCCCTACACCACTCTGCCCTACACCACTCTGCCCTACACCACTCTGCCCTACACCACTCTGGAAGTCACCCTCTGCATCTCAGTGCAAGAGGCGTTACTACAGTCCCTGGTTTGAATCCAGGCTGAATCACATCCGGCCTTGATTGGAAGTCCCATAGGGTGGGCGCACAATTGGCCCAGCGTCGTCTGGGTTTGGCCGGTGTCGGGTAGGGTGTAGGGGGTACAGGGTAGGCCGTCATTGTAAATAATAATTAGTTCTGAACTGACTTTTCTTGTTAAATAAAGAATCTAATAGAAAGGTTCAGTACCTCTGGACTGGGGGGGGGATAGTGAGAGAGAAGTAGGAGAAAGAGGAGAGAGAGTGTAGAAAGAGAGGTGAGGAGGAGTAGGAGAAAGAGAGGAGAGCGAGGAGTAGGAGAAAGAGAGGAGAGCGAGGAGTAGGAGAAAGAGAGGAGAGGAGGGAGAGGAGTAGGAGAAAGAGAGGGAGAGGAGTAGGAGAAAGAGAGGAGAGGAGGGAGAGGAGTAGGAGAAAGAGGAGAGGAGGGAGAGGAGTGAGGAGAAAGAGAGGAGGAGGAGGGAGAGTAGGAGAAAGAGAGGAGAGGAGGGAGAGGAGTAGGAGAAAGAGAGGAGAGGAGGGAGAGGAGTAGGAGAAAGAGAGGAGAGGAGGGAGAGGAGTAGGAGAAAGAGAGGAGAGGAGAGCGAGAAGTAGGAGAAAGAGAGGAGAGGAGGGAGAGGAGTAGGAGAAAGAGAGGAGAGGAGGGAGAGGAGTAGGAGAAAGAGAGGAGAGGAGGGAGAGGAGTAGGAGAAAGAGAGGAGAGGAGAGAGAGAAGTAGGAGAAAGAGGAGAGGGGAGGGGAGCGAGGGTAGACAGAGGTAAGGTGAGAGCGAGGGCACAGAGAATATATTTTTCACTTGGGAGAAAAGTGAGGTAGGAAGGAGAGAGAGGTAGGGAGAAGTAGTGTGTGAGGTGTAGGGAGAGAAGAGAGGGAGGAAGGAGAGAGGGAGGTAGGAGGGAGAGAAAAGGAAAGAGGGAGGAAGGCTGGAGTGAGAGATGTAGTCATGATCAGCTGATCAGTCTTAATGGTTCCTGGAGATTAGAGTTCCCTGGAACTTTACAC
>NW_024609771.1:135000-185000 GCF_018296145.1 Oncorhynchus tshawytscha
AACTCTCTACTATAAACGAAGGGGTCCCTTCCATCTGAACTCTCTACTATAAACGAAGAGTTTCTTTCCATCTGAACTCTCTACTATAAACGAAGAGTTTCTTTCCATCTAAACTCTCTACTATAAACGAAGGGGTCCCTTCCATCTGAACTCTCTACTATAAACGAAGAGTTTCTTTCCATCTGAACTCTCTACTATAAACGAAGGGGTCCCTTCCATCTGAACTCTACTATAAACGAAGAGTTTCCTTCCATCTAAACTCTCTACTATAAACGAAGAGTTTCCTTCCATCTAAACTCTCTACTATAAACGAAGGGGTCCCTTCCATCTGAACTCTACTATAAACGAAGAGTTTCTTTCCATCTGAACTCTCTACTATAAACGAAGAGTTTCCTTCCATCTAAACTCTCCTCTCTTTTCCATCCCTCCTCTTTTCTCTCTTTCCTTCTCTCCCTGGCTTTGTAGTGTGCCACAGGGGGTTGGTTTGAGAGGGAGGGTGGTATTCTGTCTGTCTGTGTGTGTGTGTGTGTGTGTGTGTGTGTGTGTGTGAGTTAATTTTTTCAGTTGCTCCATTTGTCTCTGGGCAGGGAGTGTGTGAATAGGGAACAAGACCCCTTCTATCTCCTTTTCTCTCTAGATCTTTGCTCTCGTTCTCTCTCCGACCCTGTTACTCTCTCTCCCTCCCCATTTCCTGTCTCTCTTTCTCTCTCCTCCCCTTTACTCTCTATCCCTTCCCATTTCCTGTCTTTCCTATTCTCCCCTCCTCTCTCTTCTCTTCCCTTTTCACTCTCTAACCCCTCTCCCTACCTCCTTCCCTCTATCTCTCTGTCTCCCCCTCTCCCTCCATCTCTCTCTCTCTCCCTCCCTCTCCTTCTCCCTCTCTCTCTCTCCCTCTCTCTCTCTCCTCCCTGCTCCCTCCCTCTATCTCTCTCAGTTTCTCCCTCCGTCAGGTCCCAGAGGTGCTGTTTCCACAGACTGACTAAACCAGGCCATTGTCCATGTTTCTTTCTCTCTCTCTCTCCCTCCCTCTCTCGCTCCATGTTTATTTATCTCTCCATGTTTCTTTTCTCTCTCTCTCTCCATCCCTCTCTCTCCCTCCATGTTTCTTTCTCTCTCTCCCCTCCCCTCTTCCATCTCTGTAGCTGAATGTACCACGGCTAAAAATGAACTCAGATCAGCAGGAAAAGACCAGAATGTAGGACACCAGTTAGTTACAGTGGGGCAAAAAAGTATTTAGTCAGCCACCAATTGTGCAAGTTCTCCCACTTAAAATGATGAGAGAGGCCTGTAATTTTCATCATAGGTACACTTCAACTATGACAGACAAAATGAGAAGAAAAAAATCCAGAAAATCACATTCTAGGATTTTTAATGAATTTATTTGCAAATTATGGTGGAAAATAAGTATTTGGTCACCTACAAACAAGCAAGATTTCTGGCTCTCACAGAACTGTAAAAGGTTTGGACTAGACAGGCCTCCGTAGACTGATCCAAGGTCAGTTAGCTAGTGTCTCTGCTGAGGTCGATGCTGGGGTCAGTTAGTTAGGTTTGGACTAGACATAGACTGATCCAAGGTCAGTTAGTTACACGGAACCCAAACCGGCCGCGCACCATCGTGCATACATGTATTTTACCCAAACGCGATCACGACACGCAGGTTAAAACATTAAAACAAACTCTGAACCAATTACATTCATTTGGGGACAGGTCGAAAAGCAATTAACATTTTGGCAATTTAGCTAGTTAGTTAGCACTTGCTAGCTAACATGTACTATTAAGCTAGCTTGCTGTTGCTAGCTAATTTGTCCTGGGATATAAACATTGAGTTGTTATTTTACCTGAAATGCACAAGATCCTTTACTCCACCAAATTAATCCACACGTAAAATGGTCAACCAAATCGTTTCTATTCATCTCTCCTCCTTCCAAGCTGTATTCTCCTCTGGACTTTAGATTGCAATTGGCAATTTTCATAAATTAGCTAGTGTCTCCGTTGATCTTTCAGTCACCTACGTGGGTATAACCAATGAGGAGATGGCATCTGGGTACCTGCTTCTATAAACCAATGAGGAGATGGGAGAGGCAGGACTTGCAGCGTAATCTGCGTCACAAATAGAAGTGACTTCTATTTTAGCCCTTGGCAACGCAGACACTCGTTGGCGCACGCCAGCAGTGTGGCTGCAATAATTGAATAATATAGATTTCTAAATGTATTTTACAACGCCAGCAGTGTAATCAGCCTGTCAGGTTTGGAATAAACAGGCCTCCATAGACTGATCCAAGGCCAGTTAGCTAGTGTCTCTGCTAAGGTCGATGCTGAGGTCAGCCTGTCAGGTTTGGAATAAACAGGCCTCCATAGACTGATCCAAGGTCAGTTAGCTAGTGTCTCTGCTAAGGTCGATGCTGAGGTCAGCCTGTCAGGTTTGGAATAAACAGGCCTCCATAGACTGATCCAAGGTCAGTTAGCTAGTGTCTCTGCTGAGGTCGATGCTGAGGTCAGCCTGTCAGGTTTGGAATAAACAGGCCTCCATAGACTGATCCAAGGTCAGTTAGTTCCTCCCCAATTTAGTGATATCCAATATTAGTTACTGTCTTGTCCCATCGCTGGCAACTCCCATACGGACTCGGGAGAGGCGAAGGCCGAGAGCCGAAACATGACCCGGCCAAGCCGCACTGCTTCTTGACACAGTGCTCGCTTAACTCGGAAGACAGCCGCACCAATGTGTTGGAGGGAAAACACCGTCCAACTGATGACCGAAGTCAGCGTGCATCCGCCCGGCAAGGAATCGCTAGATCGCAATGTGACAAGGACAAACCCGGCCGGCCAAACCCTTCCCGAAACAGGACGACGCTGGGCCAAATGTGCACCACCTCATGGCTCTCCCGGTCGGCTACGACACATCCCGGGATCGAAACCAGGTCTGGGGTGACGCCTTTAGCACTGCGATGCAGTGCCTTAGACCTCTGCCCCACTCGGGAGGCCCCTTCTTGTGTATTTTACCAATGAAGAAAATATCCAAACCTCTGTGACTCACTGAAAGCTGTAGCATTTGACCGTGTTTGAAACACACACACACACACACACACACACTAACCCAGTACAAACACACAATAAGTGTCACGTTCTGACCTTTATTTCCTTTGTTTTGTCATTATTTAGTATGGTCAGGGCGTGAGTTGGGGTGGGCAGTCTATGTTTTTTTTTTAATGATTTGGGTATTTCTATGTTTCGGCCTAGTATGGTTCTCAATCAGAGGCAGGTGTCATTAGTTGTCTCTGATTGAGAATCATACTTAGGTAGCCTGGGTTTCACTGTGTGTTTGTGGGTGATTGTTCCTGTCTCTGTGTTTGCACCAGATAGGACTGTTTGTGGGTGATTGTTCCTGTCTGTGGGTGATTGTTCCTGTCTGTGGGTGATTGTTCCTGTCTGTGGGTGATTGTTCCTGTGTTTGCACCAGATAGGACTGGTGATTGTTCCTGTCTGTGGGTGATTGTTCCTGTCTCTGGGTGATTGTTCCTGTCTCTGTGTTTGCACCAGATAGGACTGTTTGTGGGTGATTGTTCCTGTCTCTGTGTTTGCACCAGATAGGACTGTTTGTGGGTGATTGTTCCTGTCTCTGTGTTTGCACCAGATAGGACTGTTTGTGGGTGATTGTTCCTGTCTCTGTGTTTGCACCAGATAGGACTGTTTGTGGGTGATTGTTCCTGTCTCTGTGTTTGCACCAGATAGGGCTGTTTTGGTTTTTCCACATGTCTTGTTTTGTTAGTTTATTCATGTATAGTGTCTATATTAAAGAACCATGAATAACCACCACGTTGCGTTTTGGTCCGCCTCTCCTTCACCTCAAGAAAACCGTTACAATAAAGAGACAGTGAGGCGTGGAGTCAGCGAATTGCAGTGTTGTATTTATCAGAACAGAACCAAGGCTAGCCAGTAGAAAAACAAACACAGCTCAGAACAGAACCAAGGCTATCCAGTAGAAAAACAAACACAGCTCAGAACAGAACCAAGAAAAACAAACACAGCTCAGAACAGAACCAAGGCTAGCCAGTAGAAAAACAAACACAGTGCTGTATTTATCAGAACAGAACCAAGGCTAGCCAGTAGAAAAACAAACACAGTGCTGTATTTATCAGAACAGAACCAAGGCTAGCCAGTAGAAAAACAAACACAGTGCTGTATTTATCAGAACAGAACCAAGGCTAGCCAGTAGAAAAACAAACACAGTGCTGTATTTATCAGAACAGAACCAAGGCTAGCCAGTAGAAAAACAAACACAGTGTTGTATTTATCAGAACAGAACCAAGGCTAGCCAGTAGAAAAACAAACACAGTGCTGTATTTATCAGAACAGAACCAAGGCTATCCAGTAGAAAAACAAACACAGCTCAGAACAGAACCAAGGCTAGCCAGTAGAAAAACAAACACAGTGCTGTATTTATCAGAACAGAACCAAGGCTAGCCAGTAGAAAAACAAACACAGACCAAACAATACATGTGCACTCCTCCTCCTCCTCTTCTGTTTTTCCAGAACAATCTGTTTTTTTTCTCCAATCAATTTCGCTCTATGAGATTTCATCCAGTGCAATCAACAACAACAACAACAGTTAGAGAAGATACAACAATGAAACTGTACAAACGTCAGGGTAACGTTGGGGTTAGTGGTGATAGTAGTAGTGTGTTTTGACACAGTTTTACAGTATACTCACAGAGAACGGATACACACAGTAGGCTATAGACACACTCACAGAGAACGGATACACACAGTAGGCTATAGACACACTCACAGAGAACGGATACACACAGTAGGCTATATACATACTCACATAAACAGAAGGGACAGTGTCTGGAGAGGGAGGAGAGGAGGCAGAGAGAGTGACAGTGTCTGGAGAGGGAGGAGAGGAGGCAGAGAGAGGGACAGTGTCTGGAGAGGGAGGAGAGGAGGCAGAGAGAGGGACAGTGTCTGGAGGGAGGGAGGAGAGGAGGCAGAGAGGGACAGTGTCTGGAGAGGGAGGAGAGGAGGCAGAGAGGGACAGTGTCTGGAGAGGAGGCAGAGGAGGCAGAGAGGGACAGTGTCTGGAGAGGGACAGTGTCTGGAGGGAGAGGAGGCAGAGAGAGGGACAGTGTCTGGAGAGGGAGGAGAGGAGGCAGAGAGAGGGACAGTGTCTGGAGAGGGAGGAGAGGAGGCAGAGAGGGACAGTGTCTGGAGAGGGAGGAGAGGAGACAGTGTCAGAGAGGGACAGTGTCTGAGAGGGAGGAGAGGAGGCAGAGAGAGGGACAGTGTCTGGAGAGGGAGGAGAGGAGGCAGAGAGGGACAGTGTCTGGAGAGGGGAGGAGAGGGACAGTGGAGGCAGAGAGGGACAGTGTCTGGAGAGGAGGCAGAGAGAGGGACAGTGTCTGGAGAGGGAGGAGAGGAGGCAGAGAGAGGGACAGTGTCTGGAGAGGGAGGAGAGGAGGCAGAGAGAGGGACAGTGTCTGGAGAGGGAGGAGAGGAGGCAGAGAGAGGGACAGTGTCTGGAGAGGGAGGAGAGGAGGCAGAGAGGGACAGTGTCTGGAGAGGAGGCAGAGAGAGGGACAGTGTCTGGAGAGGGAGGAGAGAGAGGGACAGTGGTTATAAGGTAGTGTTGGTAACTAGTTAGACTAGTTAGACTAGATGTTCTGGTGTAAGGGTAGGGGGTTTCTTTACCCTCAGAGTCACTAATTCATCTTTCCAGCCACAACAGAGAAGGAGAGGGGGGTACAATCACTCCTTTGTGTGGGCGAGGGGGGCAGCGTAGGAAAGGAGAGGAAGAGGGGGCAGTGGTTACAGAGACAGAATAGAGAGAGAGAGAGACAAACTCACATTAAGAGTTTCTGTCCTGAATTTGATGTACTGATATCGTCAACATGTGATAGGAGGAGGGAGAGGGGGAGGGGAGTAGAGAGAGAGAGACAAACTCACATTAAGAGTTTCTGTCCTGAATTTGATGTACTGATATCGTCAACATGTGATAGGAGGAGGGAGAGGGGGAGTAGAGAGAGAGAGAGAGACAAACTCACTTTAAGTTCACCAAGAGGAACACTTGTGCAACACGATGATGATCACATAACATATGACTGGACTGATCTCTCTCTCTGTCTCTCTTTCTCTCTCTCTACCAACTCTTCCTCCTCTATTTAGTCTCTCTCTCTCTCTCTACCAACTCTTCCTCCTCTATTTTGTCTCTCTCTCTCTCTCTCTCTGTCTCTCTCTGTCTCTCTGTCTCTCTCTGTCTCTCTCTGTCTCTCTCTGTCTCTCTCTGTCTACCAACTCTTACTCCTCTATTTAGTGTCTCTGTCTATCTCTCTCTCTCTCTGTCTCTGTCTCTCTCTGTCTCTCTGTCTCTCTGTCTCTCTCTGTCTCTCTCTGTCTACCAACTCTTACTCCTCTATTTAGTGTCTCTGTCTACTCTGTCTCTCTCTGTCTATTTTGTCTCTCTCTCTCTCTCTCTCTCTCTCTCTCTCTCTGTCTCTCTCTGTCTCTCTGTCTCTCTCTGTCTCTCTCTGTCTCTCTCTGTCTCTCTCTGTCTCTCTCTGTCTACCAACTCTTACTCCTCTATTTAGTGTCTCTGTCTATCTCTGATGTAACAGAATCAGAAGGAAGGGCTGAAGAAGAAGAAGTTGGAGACAAGCAGGATGTTAGACGAGTTCTCAGTCCTATGATTGGTCTCCTGCTGTGATAATGTCATCCACAATGTCATCATATCAGTGATGTCATTAAGAGTCTTCCTCGTCCTGAGACTGCAGTTCCCATAATCCACTACGATCCCCAGGGTCACGGGTCAGGCCTCTTTGACCTTTCACCTCTCAGGGTTCCACAGATAATGACCCTGTATTGACCTATTGACTATTCCACAGGTCAGAGTCCAGAGTTCAGGAGGACTGTCTGTCTGCTTCTCAGTGCAGTGGTTACTCAGGTCATAGAAATATACATTCTAGAACAGATCAATTCTAGAACAGATCAATTCTAGAACGGATATAGTTCTAAAAATCCACAAGAACTGTCAAAATGGCGGCAAATTCCATCTAGTCGATGTAAAATGGCCGACGGCATGAAACAACTGCAGAACTTCCGGAGCAGGTGACTCTAACATCCAGTCCATCAAGGGTCCACAGAAGACCAAAATGGCAGCCGGTCTGGTCCATCCACCATGGACCTCTAATCTACAAACACAGGGGAGGGGGGGGGCTCTGGACCGCTGTTCAGAAGGAGAAACCCTCCCTTCTAGTGGTTCTATAGTCTACAAACACAGGGGAGGGGGGGGCTCTGGACTGCTGTTCAGAAGGAGAAACCCTCCCTTCTAGTGGTTCTATAGTCTACAAACACAGGGGAGGGGAGGGGGGGGGCTCTGGACCGCTGTTCAGAAGGAGAAACCCTCCCTTCTAGTGGTTCTATAGTCTACAAACACAGGGGGGGAGGGGGGCTCTGGACCGCTGTCCAGAAGGAGAAACCCTCCCTTCTAGTGGTTCTATAGTCTACAAACACAGGGGAGGGGGGCTCTGGACCGCTGTTCAGAAGGAGAAACCCTCCCTTCTAGTGGTTCTATAGTCTACAAACACAGGGGAGGGGGGCTCTGTATAATACCTGTATAATGTGTGTATATATAATGTTAGCGTGTGTGTGTGTATGTATGTGTATAACGTGTGTGTCTAGAATCTATGTGTGTGTGTATATAATGTGTGTGTATATAATGTGTGTGTATATAATGTGTCTGTGTGTGTGTGTATATAATGTGTGTGTGTGTGTGTGTGTATATAATGTGTGTGTGTATAATGTGTCTGTGTGTGTGTGTGTGTATATAATGTGTGTGTGTGTGTGTGTGTGTATATAATGTGTGTGTGTATATAATGTGTGTGTGTATATAATGTGTGTGTGTATATAATGTGTGTGTGTGTATATAATGTGTGTGTGTATATAATGTGTGTCTGTGTTTGTGTATATAATGTGTGTGTGTGTGTATATAATGTGTGTGTGTGTGTATATAATGTGTGTGTGTGTGTATATAATGTGTGTGTGTGTGTGTATATAATGTGTGTGTGTGTGTATAATGTGTGTGTGTATAATGTGTGTGTGTGTATATAATGTGTGTGTGTGTATATTGTGTGTGTGTGTGTATAATGTGTGTGTGTATATAATGTGTGTGTGTATATAATGTGTGTGTGTGTGTATAATGTGTGTGTGTGTATATAATGTGTGTGTGTATATAATGTGTGTGTGTGTATATAATGTGTGTGTGTGTATAATGTGTGTGTGTGTATATAATGTGTGTGTGTGTATATAATGTGTGTGTGTGTGTGTGTATATAATGTGTGTGTGTGTATATAATGTGTGTGTGTGTGTGTGTGTATATAATGTGTGTGTGTGTATATAATGTGTGTGTGTGTATATAATGTGTGTGTGTGTATATAATGTGTGTGTGTGTATATAATGTGTGTGTGTATATAATGTGTGTGTGTGTATATAATGTGTGTGTGTATATAATGTGTGTGTGTGTATATAATGTGTGTGTGTGTGTGTATATAATGTGTGTGTGTGTATATAATGTGTGTGTGTGTATATAATGTGTGTGTGTGTGTGTGTGTATATAATGTGTGTGTGTGTATATAATGTGTGTGTGTGTGTGTATAATGTGTGTGTGTGTGTGTGTGTATATAATGTGTGTGTGTGTATATAATGTGTGTGTGTGTATATAATGTCTGTGTGTGTGTATATAATGTGTGTGTGTGTGTATATAATGTGTGTGTGTGTATATAATGTGTGTGTGTGTGTGTATAATGTGTGTGTGTGTGTGTGTGTGTGTGTGTATATAATGTGTGTGTGTGTGTATAATGTGTGTGTGTGTGTGTGTGTATATAATGTGTGTGTGTGTATATAATGTGTGTGTGTGTATATAATGTGTGTGTGTGTGTGTATATAATGTGTGTGTGTGTGTGTGTATATAATGTGTGTGTATATAATGTGTGTGTGTGTATATAATGTGTGTGTGTGTGTGTGTGTATATAATGTGTGTGTGTGTATATAATGTGTGTGTGTGTATATAATGTGTGTGTGTGTGTGTGTATATAATGTGTGTGTGTGTATATAATGTGTGTGTGTGTGTATAATGTGTGTGTGTGTGTATAATGTGTGTGTGTGTATATAATGTGTGTGTGTGTATATAATGTGTGTGTGTGTATATAATGTGTGTGTGTGTGTGTGTATATAATGTGTGTGTGTGTATATAATGTGTGTGTGTGTGTGTGTGTGTATATAATGTGTGTGTGTGTATATAATGTGTGTGTGTGTATATATAATGTGTGTGTGTGTGTATAATGTGTGTGTGTGTGTATAATGTGTGTGTGTGTATATAATGTGTGTGTGTGTATATAATGTGTGTGTGTGTATATAATGTGTGTGTGTGTGTATAATGTGTGTGTGTGTGTATAATGTGTGTGTGTGTATATAATGTGTGTGTGTGTATATAATGTGTGTGTGTGTGTATAATGTGTGTGTGTGTGTATAATGTGTGTGTGTGTATATAATGTGTGTGTGTATATAATGTGTGTGTGTGTATATAATGTGTGTGTGTGTGTATATAATGTGTGTGTGTGTATATAATGTGTGTGTGTGTATATAATGTGTGTGTGTGTGTGTATATAATGTGTGTGTGTGTATATAATGTGTGTGTGTGTATATAATGTGTGTGTGTGTGTATAATGTGTCTGTGTGTGTGTGTGTATATAATGTCTGTGTGTGTGTGTGTATATAATGTGTGTGTGTGTGTATATAATGTGTGTGTGTGTATATATGTGTGTGTGTGTGTATATAATGTGTGTGTGTGTATATAATGTGTGTGTGTGTATATAATGTGTGTGTGTGTGTATAATGTGTGTGTGTGTGTGTGTATATAATGTCTGTGTGTGTGTGTGTATATAATGTGTGTGTGTGTGTGTATAATGTGTGTGTGTGTATATAATGTGTGTGTGTGTATATAATGTGTGTGTGTGTGTATAATGTGTGTGTGTGTAATGTATCACTGCAGCATGATGTCTTTGAGGTTCTCTTGCAGTATGGTGTCTTTAACAGCGTGGAACACAAAGCGGATGTTCTCCGTGTCGATCGCCGTGGTAAAGTGATGAAACAGAGGTTTCCCACGGTTACGCCGCTTACGACTGAACGATTGCACCAGGAATGCCTGCAGAGAGAGAGACAGAGAAGAGGTTTGAGGGTTTGTGTGTGTACCTGGTCAGGTGTGATTGTGTGTACCTGGTCAGGTGTGATTGTGTGTACCTGGTCAGGTGTGATTGTGTACCTGGTCAGGTGTGATTGTGTGTACCTGGTCAGGTGTGATTGTGTACCTGGTCAGGTGTGTTTGTGTGTGTACCTGGTCAGGTGTGATTGTGTGTACCTGGTCAGGTGTGTTTGTGTGTGTACCTGGTCAGGTGTGATTGTGTACCTGGTCAGGTGTGATTGTGTGTACCTGGTCAGGTGTGATTGTGTGTACCTGGTCAGGTGTGATTGTGTGTACCTGGTCAGGTGTGTTTGTGTGTGTACCTGGTCAGGTGTGTTTGTGTACCTGGTCAGGTGTGATTGTGTGTACCTGGTCAGGTGTGTTTGTGTGTTTACCTGGTCAGGTGTGTTTGTGTGTTTACCTGGTCAGGTGTGTTTGTGTACCTGGTCAGGTGTGATTGTGTGTACCTGGTCAGGTGTGTTTGTGTGTGTACCTGGTCAGGTGTGTTTGTGTACCTGGTCAGGTGTGTTTGTGTGTGTACCTGGTCAGGTGTGTTTGTGTGTTTACCTGGTCAGGTGTGTGTACCTGGTCAGGTGTGTTTGTGTACCTGGTCAGGTGTGTTTGTGTGTGTACCTGGTCAGGTGTGTGTACCTGGTCAGGTGTGATTGTGTACCTGGTCAGGTGTGTTTGTGTGTTTACCTGGTCAGGAGTGTGTTCCTGGTCAGGTGTGTTTGTGTACCTGGTCAGGTATGTGTTACCTGTAGGTCCTGTGTGTTAGATTCTGCCTATAGGTCCTGTGTGTTAGATCCTACCTGTAGGTCCTGTGTGTTAGATCCTACCTGTATGTCCTGTGTGTTAGATCCTACCTGTAGGTCCTGTGTGTTAGATCCTACCTGTAGGTCCTGTGTGTTAGATCCTACCTGTAGGTCCTGTGTGTTAGATCCTACCTGTAGGTCCTGTGTGTTAGATCCTACCTGTATGTCCTGTGTGTTAGAGGTCCCTACCTGTAGGTCCTGTGTGTTAGATCCTACCTGTAGGTCCTGTGTGTTAGATCCTACCTGTAGGTCCTGTGTGTTAGATCCTACCTAGGTCCCTACCTGTAGGTCCTGTGTGTTAGATCCTACCTGTAGGTCCTGTTTGTTAGATCCTACCTGTAGGTCCTGTGTGTTATAGATCCTACCTGTAGGTCCTGTGTGTTAGATCCTACCTGTAGGTCCTGTGTGTTAGATCCTACCTGTAGGTCCTGTGTGTTAGATCCTACCTGTAGGTCCTGTGTGTTAGATCCTACCTGTAGGTCCTGTGTGTTAGATCCTACCTTTAGGTCCTGTGTGTTAGATCCTACCTGTAGGTCCTGTGTGTTAGATCCTACCTGTAGGTCCTGTGTGTTAGATCCTACCTGTAGGTCCTGTGTGTTAGTTCCTACCTGTATGTCCTGTGTGTTATATCCTACCTGTAGGTCCTGTGTGTTAGATCCTACCTGTAGGTCATGTGTGTTAAATCCTACCTGTACATCCTCCAGCCTGCGAGGGTCTCCCCTGTATTCTGGGAAGTGTTTAGCGATGTCAGACTGGCCTAGCTTCTCCACCAGCAGGTCAGTCTTGTTGAGGAAGAGGATGATGGACACGTTGAGGAAGAGCTTGTTGTTCACGATCGTCTCAAAGATGTTCATGCTCTCTACCAGCCGATTGGTCCTCCGGTCCTCCATCAGAACCTATGGGAGAGGAGGTGAGAAATGTCTCCCTTCCGCTTGACTCACGTAAAACTGAAGATGTGGTTTCACCCCCAAAACCTCCCAGCTACATCCGCACCTCATATACTCAGGTCTGGTGGGTGGGTGTACCTGCTCATATGTCTGTCTGTCTGTCTGTCTGTCTGTCTGTCTGTCTGTCTGTCTGTCTGTCTGTCTGTCTGTCTGTCTGTCTGTCTGTCTGTCTGTCTGTCTGTCTGTCTGTCTGTCTGTAGCCTACCTGGTCGTACTCGGATGATGACACCATGAACAGTATAGATGTGATTCCGTCGAAGCACTGAAACCATTTCTGTCTCTGTGACCTCTGACCCCCCACATCAACCATCTTAAACGGAATCTTCTTTATGATAAAGTCGTGTTCTACGATTCCTTTAGTCGCCTTCCGTGCAAACAGAATGTCCTGCCGACTAGGGATATAGTTCTGGAGAGAGGAGGAGAGAGGGGAGGAGGAGAGGGGAGGAGTAGAGAGGAGGAGATAGGGATGGAAGGATGGAGGAGAGAGGGATGAAAGGATGGAGGAGATAGGGATGGAAGGATGGAGGAGAGAGGGATGGAAGGATGGAAGAGAGAGGGGAGGAGTAGAGAGGAGCAGAGGGGAGGAGTAGAGAGGAGGAGATAGGATGGAAGGATGGAGGAGAGGGGTGGAAGGATGGAATAGAGAGGGGAGGAGTAGAGAGGAGGAGAGAGGAGGAGAGAGGGATGGAAGAATGGAGGAGAGAGGAGAGAAGGATGGAGGAGAGAGGAGGAGAGAGGGATGGAAGGATGGAGGAGAGAGGGGAGCAGAGAGGAGTAGAGAGGAGGAGAGAGGGATGGGAGGATGGAGGAGAGAGGGATGGAAGGATGGAGGAGAGAGGAGGAGAGATGAGGAGAGAGGAGGAGAGAGGGATGGAAGGATGGAGGAGAGAGGAGAGAAGGATGGAGGAGAGAGGAGGAGAGAGGGATGGAAGGATGGAGGAGAGAGGAGGAGAGGGGGATGGAAGGATGGAGGAGAGAGGGATGGAAGGATGGAGGAGAGAGGAGGAGAGGGATGGAAGGATGGAGGAGAGAGGGATGGAAGGATGGAGGAGAGAGGAGAGAAGGATGGAGTAGAGAGGAGGAGAGAGGGATGGAAGGATGGAGGAGAGAGGGATGGAAGGATGGAGGAGAGAGGAGGAGAGATGAGGAGAGAGGAGGAGAGCGGGATGGAAGGATGGAGGAGAGAGGAGAGAAGGATGGAGGAGAGAGGAGGAGAGAGGGATGGAAGGATGGAGGAGAGAGGGATGGAAGGATGGAGGAGAGAGGGATGGAAGGATGGAGGAGAGAGGAGAGAAGGATGGAGGAGAGAGGAGGAGAGAGGGATGGAAGGATGGAGGAGAGAGGGATGGAAGGATGGAGGAGAGAGGGATGGAAGGATGGAGGAGAGAGGAGGAGAGAGGGATGGAAGGATGGAGGAGAGAAGAGAGAGAGGAGGAGAGAGGGATGGAAGGATGGAGGAGAGAGGAGAGAGAGGAGGAGAGAGGGATGGAAGGATGGAGGAGAGAGGAGGAGAGAGGGATGGAAGGATGGAGGAGAGAGGGATGGAGGAGAGAGGAGAGGAGGAGAGAGGGATGGAAGGATGGAGGAGAGAGGAGAGAGGGATGGAAGGATGGAGGAGAGAGGGATGGAAGGATGGAGGAGAGAGGAGGAGAGAGGGATGGAAGGATGGAGGAGAGAGGGATGGAGAGGATGGAGGAGAGAGGGATGGAAGGATGGAGGAGAGAGGAGAGAGGAGGAGAGAGGGATGGAAGGATGGAGGAGAGAGGGAGAGAGGAGGAGAGAGGGATGGAAGGATGGAGGAGAGAGGAGGAGGAGGAGAGAGGGATGGAAGGATGGAGAGAGAGGAGGAGAGAGGGATGGAAGGATGGAGGAGAGAAGAGAGAGAGGAGGAGAACAGTAATATTATCATGCTCTTTGATTGTTTTTGTTTGTCTATGTACAGTATTTATGTACAACAACAGTATTCAACAATAATGTAATTACATAATCAGTAATACTATCAGATGGGGGGTGTGGCCAGAGATTCTGACATTAAAGGTTAAAGGTAAAGAAGCTCCGCCCACTCACCGGCTGGCCAATCCGGTCCAGGTTATCCAGGAAGTATTTCACCGACTCACTCTGTGAACAGGAAGAGAACAGTCGTTTTGACTTAATTAAACGTTTTATTCCATTGTTTCCATTGGACACAACATGGCTGACAGCTTTGAAAATATTTGCTATAAAATTCAACCACACAACAAACACTCTTCCCACTGGGCAAAGACGTCAATTCAACGTCTATTCCACGTTGGTTCAATGTAATTTTATTTGAATGATGTGGAAACGACGTTGATTCAACCAGTATGTTTCCAGTGCGAAACGACGTTGATTCAACCAGTGTGTGTCCAGTGCGAAACGACGTTGATTCAACCAGTGTGTTTCCAGTGCGAAACGACGTTGATTCAACCAGTGTGTTTCCAGTGCGAAACGACATTGATTCAACCAGTGTGTGTCCAGTGCGAAACGACATTGATTCAACCAGTGTGTGTCCAGTGCGAAACGACATTGATTCAACCAGTGTGTTTCCAGTGCGAAACGACGTTGATTCTACCAGTGTGTGTCCAGTGCGAAACGACATTGATTAAACCAGTGTGTGTCCAGTGCGAAACGACATTGATTCAACCAGTGTGTGTCCAGTGCGAAATGACGCTGACACCGAGACTTCTAGAATGCTCTACAATGTTCAAACAAACAAAACTGATCATTAAACTCAACCCTGACACAGACAGAGAGGAGGGACAAAGAGGGAGGGAGGGACAGAAAGAGAGAGAGAGAGAGAGGGGGGGGGACAGAGGTGGAGAGAAAGGGAGAAAGAGGGAGTAAGAAAGAGAGCAATGTTTTCTGATAAAAGTGTGTTGACCCTGTGTTTTGCCTCTAAGAGGGGAACAACACTAAACAGACCCAGGATCAGCTTCTGAACGCGTTCCAGGGGCTCTATGAAGCAATCTCCCAATGCCTCTGAAGGGAACAGAACTAAAACAGACCCAGGATCAGCTTCTGAACGCGTTCCAGGGGCTGTATGAAGCAATCTCCCAATGCCTCTGAAGGGAACAGAACTAAAACAGACCCAGGATCAGCTTCTGAACGCGTTCCAGGGGCTCTATGAAGCAATCTCCCAATGCCTCTGAAGGGAACAGAACTAAAACAGACCCAGGATCAGCTTCTTAATGCGTTCCAGGGGCTCTATGAAGCAATCTCCCAATGCCTCTGAAGGGAACAGAACTAAAACAGACCCAGGATCAGCTTCTTAATGCGTTCCAGGGGCTCTATGAAGCAATCTCCCAATGCCTCTGAAGGGAACAGAACTAAAACAGACAGAACTAAAACAGACCCAGGATCAGCTTCTTAATGCGTTCCAGGGGCTCTATGAAGCATTTATGCCATTCAGCAGACACTTTCATCCAAAGTCATTGGTCCATTTTATGAATAGGTGTCCCCAGGCTGTATCAAACCCACGACCTTTGGTCTTACATGCACCACACCGACTGAGCCAAACAGGATGTTTAACGTTATTTAGTATGATAGTTCAGTCTTGTACATTGCAACCTCAATCACATCCACCACCCCAGGAAACAGCTGTGTGTGTGAAAACAGAGAGAGGGATTAACCAGACAGAGAGACAGCAACCCCCCCCTTCCCCACACACAGAAAACTAGCCCTCGTTCCAAAACTATTCCTCTTTCCAAAACTATTCCTCTTTTCAAAACTATGCCTCTTTCCAAAACTATGCCTCTTTCCAAAACTATTCCTCTTTCCAAAACTATTCCTCTTTCCAAAACTACTCCTCTTTCCAAAACTATTCCTCTTTCCAAAACTACTCCTCTTTCCAAAACTATTCCTCTTTCCAAAACTACTCCTCTTTCCAAAACTATTCCTCTTTCCAAAACTACTCCTCTTTCCAAAACTATTCCTCTTTCCAAAACTATTCCTCTTTCCAAAACTATTCCTCTTTCCAAAACTATTCCTCTTTCCAAAACTATTCCTCTTTCCAAAACTATTCCTCTTTCCAAAACTATTCCTCTTTCCAAAACTACTCCTCTTTCCAAAACTATTCCTCTTTCAAAACTATTCCTCTTTCCAAAACTATTCCTCTTTCCAAAAACTATTCCTCTTTCCAAAACTATTCCTCTTTCCAAAACTATTCCTCTTTCAAAACTACTCCTCTTTCCAAAACTACTCCTCTTTCCAAAACTATTCCTCTTTCCAAAACTACTCCTCTTTCAAAACAAAACTACTCCTCTTTCCAAAACTACTCCTCTTTCCAAAAACTATTCCTCTTTCCAAAACTATTCCTCTTTCCAAAACTCCTCTTTCCAAAACTATTCCTCTTTCCAAAACTACTCCTCTTTCCAAAACTATTCCTCTTTCCAAAACTTTCCAAAACTATTCCTCTTTCCTCTTTCCAAAACTATTCCTCTTTTCAAAACTATTCCTCTTTCCAAAACTATTCCTCTTTCCAAAACTATTCCTCTTTCCAAAACTACTCCTCTTTCCAAAACTATTCCTCTTTCCAAAACTATTCCAAAACCTCTTTCCAAAACTATTCCTCTTTTCAAAACTTTCCAAAACTATTCCTCTTTCCTCTTTCCAAAACTATTCCTCTTTCCAAAACTACTCCTCTTTCCAAAACTATTCCTCTTTCCAAAACTATTCCTCTTTCCAAAACTATTCCTCTTTCCAAAACTACTCCTCTTTCCAAAACTACTCCTCTTTCCAAAACTATTCCTCTTTCCAAAACTACTCCTCTTTCCAAAACTATTCCGCTTTCCAAAACTTCCTCTTTCCAAAACTATTCCTCTTTCCAAAACTATTCCTCTTTCCAAAACTATTCCTCTTTTCAAAACTATTCCTCTTTCCACTGTTCTTCTTTCAATCCGTCTTTCATTTAGTTGATGGGCTCTGGTCTGGTCTTATTGTAAATGTCAGTTTGTCTTCTTCTCCAAATGAGATTCCAACTTGTCTTATAAATGAATAATAATTTGTCACAGAGTCGCGTTCTAAAACGGACCCCATTGGACGAACGGCCTTGAACCGTTATGTTGCCGTGCCAAACAGGAAACGCGACCCCATGACCCAAACGGCTGACCTGTGATGTCACCGCCGCAGGAAAAAAAGTCCGCCAACGTAAGGGGGAGGGGCCAGGAGTGGGGGAGAGGGGGAATTCCCAGCGTTGAGGAGATTAACACAGACTACATACGCAGGCAGACAGACACACACACGCTACACTCTAGACTCACTTTGCCATACCACCGTCTGGAGAATTTAGTTTTGGTGTAAAGACACAGCGAACAGATTCTCTCTCTCTCTCTCAGATTTTGATTAGATGTTACATTTCTAGAACGGCTGCTGGTTGCTATGTGAATCACCTGACTACCGTCCCGGTAGTTGGTGTTGTTGCTAGTCTTTCAAGTTATCAAGTGTTGCTGACAAGTCTGCGATTGATATGTTATTGAAAGTGAATTACGTTGGTAAAGTCAAAGGTCACGTTCTAAACCCCTTTTCCTTTTGTGTCCTCCTGTCCACACGGCCGCTTTGCTACCACTGAAAATATCTCGAAAATGGCCCATTATTTAGTTTCTAAGGACCCATAAAACAGAAGCAGTGGGAGAACATATTCAAGTAATTAAATACATTAAAAAAAACTTTAAACGGTGTATTATTAACTGGCTAGCTGGCTACAGTAGTCCACTTTGTAGGCTAACTCCACTGAGCTGCTAACTGGCTAGCTGGCTGGCTACAGTAGTCCACTTTGTAGGCTAACTCCACTGAGCTGCTAACTGGCTGGCTGGCTACAGTAGTCCACTTTGTAGGCTAACTCCAGTCCAGTAGTTGTTTACACTAAGATGTCTCATCTTTACATAGCAGTTAGCTTTATTTACACATTTTGAAGTGATGACTCTTGTGAAGTGTTTAAACTTGTTTAAAATTGTTAAAATAATGAACTCCTGTTGATGTTGATTAATCACAATCCTGAAATAAAGAGAGGAAGGGGTTCTGTCTGTAATGGGTCTGTGTGTCAATAAAGAGAGGAAGGGGGTTCTGTCTGTAATGGGTCTGTGTGTCAATAAAGAGAGGAAGGGGGTTCTGTCTGTAATGGGTCTGTGTGTCAATAAAGAGAGGAAGGGGTTCTGTCTGTAATGGGTCTGTGTGTCAATAAAGAGAGGAAGGGGTTCTGTCTGTAATGGGTCTGTGTGTCAATAAAGAGAGGAAGGGGTTCTGTCTGTAATGGGTCTGTGTGTCAATAAAGAGAGGAAGGGGTTCTGTCTGTAATGGGTCTGTGTGTCAATAAAGAGAGGAAGGGGTTCTGTCTGTAATGGGTCTGTAATAAAGAGAGGAAGGGGGTCTGTGGGTGTCAATAAAGAGAGGAAGGGGGTTCTGTCTGTAATGGGTCTGTGTGTCAATAAAGAGAGGAAGGGGTTCTGTCTGTAATGGGTCTGTGTGTCAATAAAGAGAGGAAGGGGTTCTGTCTGTAATGGGTCTGTGTGTCAATAAAGAGAGGAAGGGGTTCTGTCTGTATTGGGTCTGTGTGTCAAGAGGAAAAGTCTGAGGAAGGGGGTTCTGTCTGTAATGGGTCTGTGTGTCAATAAAGAGAGGAAGGGGTTCTGTCTGTAATGGGTCTGTGTGTCAATAAAGAGAGGAAGGGGTTCTGTCTGTAATGGGTCTGTGTGTCAATAAAGAGAGGAAGGGGTTCTGTCTGTAATGGGTCTGTGTGTCAATAAAGAGAGGAAGGGGTTCTGTCTGTAATGGGTCTGTGTGTCAATAAAGAGAGGAAGGGGTTCTGTCTGTAATGGGTCTGTGTGTCAATAAAGAGAGGAAGGGGTTCTGTCTGTAATGGGTCTGTGTGTCAATAAAGAGAGGAAGGGGTTCTGTCTGTAATGGGTCTGTGTGTCAATAAAGAGAGGAAGGGGTTCTGTCTGTAATGGGTCTGTGTGTCAATAAAGAGAGGAAGGGGTTCTGTCTGTAATGGGTCTGTGTGTCAATAAAGAGAGGAAGGGGTTCTGTCTGTAATGGGTCTGTGTGTCAATAAAGAGAGGAAGGGGTTCTGTCTGTAATGGGTCTGTGTGTCAATAAAGAGAGGAAGGGGTTCTGTCTGTAATGGGTCTGTGTGTCAATAAAGAGAGGAAGGGGTTCTGTCTGTAATGGGTCTGTGTGTCAATAAAGAGAGGAAGGGGTTCTGTCTGTGTCAATAAAGAGAGGAAGGGGGGTCTGTGTGTCAATAAAGAGAGGAAGGGGTTCTGTCTGTAATGGGTCTGTGTGTCAATAAAGAGAGGAAGGGGTTCTGTCTGTAATGGGTCTGTGTGTCAATAAAGAGAGGAAGGGGTTCTGTCTGTAATGGGTCTGTGTGTCAATAAAGAGAGGAAGGGGTTCTGTCTGTAATGGGTCTGTGTGTCAATAAAGAGAGGAAGGGGTTCTGTCTGTAATGGGTCTGTGTGTCAATAAAGAGAGGAAGGGGTTCTGTCTGTAATGGGTCTGTGTGTCAATAAAGAGAGGAAGGGGTTCTGTCTGTAATGGGTCTGTGTGTCAATAAAGAGAGGAAGGGGTTCTGTCTGTAATGGGTCTGTGTGTCAATAAAGAGAGGAAGGGGTTCTGTCTGTAATGGGTCTGTGTGTCAATAAAGAGAGGAAGGGGTTCTGTCTGTAATGGGTCTGTGTGTCAATAAAGAGAGGAAGGGGTTCTGTCTGTAATGGGTCTGTGTGTCAATAAAGAGAGGAAGGGGTTCTGTCTGTAATGGGTCTGTGTGTCAATAAAGAGAGGAAGGGGTTCTGTCTGTAATGGGTCTGTGTGTCAATAAAGAGAGGAAGGGGTTCTGTCTGTAATGGGTCTGTGTGTCAATAAAGAGAGGAAGGGGTTCTGTCTGTAATGGGTCTGTGTGTCAATAAAGAGAGGAAAGGGGTTCTGTCTGTAATGGGTCTGTGTGTCAATAAAGAGAGGAAGGGGTTCTGTCTGTAATGGGTCTGTGTGTCAATAAAGAGAGGAAGGGGTTCTGTCTGTAATGGGTCTGTGTGTCAATAAAGAGAGGAAGGGGGTTCTGTCTGTAATGGGTCTGTGTGTCAATAAAGAGAGGAAGGGGTTCTGTCTGTAATGGGTCTGTGTGTCAATAAAGAGAGGAAGGGGTTCTGTCTGTAATGGGTCTGTGTGTCAATAAAGAGAGGAAGGGGGTTCTGTCTGTAATGGGTCTGTGTGTCAATAAAGAGAGGAAGGGGTTCTGTCTGTAATGGGTCTGTGTGTCAATAAAGAGAGGAAGGGGTTCTGTCTGTAATGGGTCTGTGTGTCAATAAAGAGAGGAAGGGGTTCTGTCTGTAATGGGTCTGTGTGTCAATAAAGAGAGGAAGGGGTTCTGTCTGTAATGGGTCTGTGTGTCAATAAAGAGAGGAAGGGGTTCTGTCTGTAATGGGTCTGTGTGTCAATAAAGAGAGGAAGGGGTTCTGTCTGTAATGGGTCTGTGTGTCAATAAAGAGAGGAAGGGGTTCTGTCTGTAATGGGTCTGTGTGTCAATAAAGAGAGGAAGGGGTTCTGTCTGTAATGGGTCTGTGTGTCAATAAAGAGAGGAAGGGGTTCTGTCTGTAATGGGTCTGTGTGTCAATAAAGAGAGGAAGGGGTTCTGTCTGTAATGGGTCTGTGTGTCAATAAAGAGAGGAAGGGGGTTCTGTCTGTAATGGGTCTGTGTGTCAATAAAGAGAGGAAGGGGTTCTGTCTGTAATGGGTCTGTGTGTCAATAAAGAGAGGAAGGGGTTCTGTCTGTAATGGGTCTGTGTGTCAATAAAGAGAGGAAGGGGTTCTGTCTGTAATGGGTCTGTGTGTCAATAAAGAGAGGAAAGGGGTTCTGTCTGTAATGGGTCTGTGTGTCAATAAAGAGAGGAAGGGGTTCTGTCTGTAATGGGTCTGTGTGTCAATAAAGAGAGGAAGGGGTTCTGTCTGTAATGGGTCTGTGTGTCAATAAAGAGAGGAAGGGGTTCTGTCTGTAATGGGTCTGTGTGTCAATAAAGAGAGGAAGGGGTTCTGTCTGTAATGGGTCTGTGTGTCAATAAAGAGAGGAAGGGGTTCTGTCTGTAATGGGTCTGTGTGTCAATAAAGAGAGGAAGGGGTTCTGTCTGTAATGGGTCTGTGTGTCAATAAAGAGAGGAAGGGGTTCTGTCTGTAATGGGTCTGTGTGTCAATAAAGAGAGGAAGGGGGTTCTGTCTGTAATGGGTCTGTGTGTCAATAAAGAGAGGAAGGGGTTCTGTCTGTAATGGGTCTGTGTGTCAATAAAGAGAGGAAGGGGGGGTTCTGTCTGTAATGGGTCTGTGTGTCAATAAAGAGAGGAAGGGGTTCTGTCTGTAATGGGTCTGTGTGTCAATAAAGAGAGGAAGGGGGTTCTGTCTGTAATGGGTCTGTGTGTCAATAAAGAGAGGAAGGGGTTCTGTCTGTAATGGGTCTGTGTGTCAATAAAGAGAGGAAGGGGTTCTGTCTGTAATGGGTCTGTGTGTCAATAAAGAGAGGAAGGGGTTCTGTCTGTAATGGGTCTGTGTGTCAATAAAGAGAGGAAGGGGTTCTGTCTGTAATGGGTCTGTGTGTCAATAAAGAGAGGAAGGGGTTCTGTCTGTAATGGGTCTGTGTGTCAATAAAGAGAGGAAGGGGTTCTGTCTGTAATGGGTCTGTGTGTCAATAAAGAGAGGAAGGGGTTCTGTCTGTAATGGGTCTGTGTGTCAATAAAGAGAGGAAGGGGTTCTGTCTGTAATGGGTCTGTGTGTCAATAAAGAGAGGAAGGGGTTCTGTCTGTAATGGGTCTGTGTGTCAATAAAGAGAGGAAGGGGTTCTGTCTGTAATGGGTCTGTGTGTCAATAAAGAGAGGAAGGGGTTCTGTCTGTAATGGGTCTGTGTGTCAATAAAGAGAGGAAGGGGTTCTGTCTGTAATGGGTCTGTCAATAAAGAGAGGAAGGGGTTCTGTAATGGGTCTGTGTGTCAATAAAGAGAGGAAGGGGTTCTGTCTGTAATGGGTCTGTGTGTCAATAAAGAGAGGAAGGGGTTCTGTCTGTAATGGGTCTGTGTGTCAATAAAGAGAGGAAGGGGTTCTGTCTGTAATGGGTCTGTGTGTCAATAAAGAGAGGAAGGGGTTCTGTCTGTAATGGGTCTGTGTGTCAATAAAGAGAAAGGGGTTCTGTCTGTAATGGGTCTGTGTGTCAATAAAGAGAGGGGGTTCTGTCTGTAATGGGTCTGTGTGTCAATAAAGAGAGGAAGGGGTTCTGTCTGTAATGGGTCTGTGTGTCAATAAAGAGAGGAAGGGGTTCTGTCTGTAATGGGTCTGTGTGTCAATAAAGAGAGGGTCTGTCTGTCAATAAAGAGAGGAAGGGGTTCTGTCTGTAATGGGTCTGTGTGTCAATAAAGAGAGGAAGGGGTTCTGTCTGTAATGGGTCTGTGTGTCAATAAAGAGAGGAAGGGGTTCTGTCTGTAATGGGTCTGTGTGTCAATAAAGAGAGGAAAGGGGTTCTGTCTGTAATGGGTCTGTGTGTCAATAAAGAGAGGAAGGGGTTCTGTCTGTAATGGGTCTGTGTGTCAATAAAGAGAGGAAGGGGTTCTGTCTGTAATGGGTCTGTGTGTCAATAAAGAGAGGAAGGGGTTCTGTCTGTAATGGGTCTGTGTGTCAATAAAGAGAGGAAGGGGTTCTGTCTGTAATGGGTCTGTGTGTCAATAAAGAGAGGAAGGGGTTCTGTCTGTAATGGGTCTGTGTGTCAATAAAGAGAGGAAGGGGTTCTGTCTGTAATGGGTCTGTGTGTCAATAAAGAGAGGAAGGGGTTCTGTCTGTAATGGGTCTGTGTGTCAATAAAGAGAGGAAGGGGTTCTGTCTGTAATGGGTCTGTGTGTCAATAAAGAGAGGAAGGGGTTCTGTCTGTAATGGGTCTGTGTGTCAATAAAGAGAGGAAGGGGTTCTGTCTGTAATGGGTCTGTGTGTCAATAAAGAGAGGAAGGGGTTCTGTCTGTAATGGGTCTGTGTGTCAATAAAGAGAGGAAGGGGGTTCTGTCTGTAATGGGTCTGTGTGTCAATAAAGAGAGGAAGGGGGTTCTGTCTGTAATGGGTCTGTGTGTCAATAAAGAGAGGAAGGGGTTCTGTCTGTAATGGGTCTGTGTGTCAATAAAGAGAGGAAGGGGTTCTGTCTGTAATGGGTCTGTGTGTCAATAAAGAGAGGAAGGGGTTCTGTCTGTAATGGGTCTGTGTGTCAATAAAGAGAGGAAGGGGGTTCTGTCTGTAATGGGTCTGTGTGTCAATAAAGAGAGGAAGGGGTTCTGTCTGTAATGGGTCTGTGTGTCAATAAAGAGAGGAAGGGGTTCTGTCTGTAATGGGTCTGTGTGTCAATAAAGAGAGGAAGGGGTTCTGTCTGTAATGGGTCTGTGTGTCAATAAAGAGAGGAAGGGGTTCTGTCTGTAATGGGTCTGTGTGTCAATAAAGAGAGAAAGGGGGTTCTGTCTGTAATGGGTCTGTGTGTCAATAAAGAGGGGAAGGGGGTTCTGTTTGTAATGGGTCTGTGTGTCAATAAAGAGGGGAAGGGGGTTCTGTTTGTAATGGGTCTGTGTGTCTCTCTGTCTCTGTCTCTGTCTCTCTCTCTCTCTCTCTCTCTCTATCTCTCTCTCTCTCTCTCTCAGTATATCAGCTATGTGAATTCATTGTGCAGCTCCTCATATGACATCACTAATGCAGCCACAGTCCTACAGTGTGACGGCACTACTGGCCTTTAGGGCATCTGTCATCTGGATCAGAGAATAGCTGAACTGGCACATTGTTTACATGTTGAGCTCTACGTTCTCTACTTAAAATGTCCCCAGTAGACCATGTACACGAGGCAAACCATAACCAGATTTTCTACATGCCTTTTAAAGCGACAATATGTAACTTTTTTGGGGGGTGACCAGACCAAATTCAGATAGAAATGTAAGTTATAGATCTGTCATTTCTCTAATAAGCAGTAGATATGTTCTATGTGCTCTATTTCTATGCTCCCTGGTCTACATTATAGTTGCTTGTTTTTGGTCACATAAAAACTGAAATTAGGAAAACTATTAAGAGTTTTAACAACCAGGAAATGATGGAGCGATTTCTGCACATTGAAGTGCTGACATATTGTTTAAAATTGTTTAGTTCAAATCCAACCCTTGTAATTTAGGTACAATATGACAGTAAGGAGATGACAGTTAGGCTACAGGAGATAAGCATTACAGGTAGCATTTTTATGTTATTTCGTTCATTTTTAGCAATGTTGCTAACAAAATGACTGCAGTAGTTCCCAACCCTGTATAAGCTAGCGACTGGGCTAACACAGCTATCCTTTTAGGTCAATAATATGCTGTTTATATTATCTTTTTGGTTTGGCTTTATAATCCTGAGAGACATTGAACTAGCTAGTAGCTAACTAGTTAGTTATAGTAGCTAGTAGCTAGCTAGTTAGTTATAGTAGCTAGCTAGTTAGTTGTAGTAGCTAGTAGCTAGCTAGTTAGTTATAGTAGCTAGTAGCTAGCTAGTTAGTTATAGTAGCTAGTAGCTAACTAGTTAGTTATAGTAGCTAGTAGCTAGCTAGTTAGTTATAGTAGCTAGCTAGTTAGTTATACCTAGGTAGCTTACGAGGTTAGCTGACTTTTCTCCCCCCAAAAAATCTCATCGTAGCGACTTGTCCCGCATGCTAGCCTTTACAGCCAAATATCACGTTAGAAATGTCAAAATATTAAATATTGATATGGCCAGTGTTGTATATCATTTCTTCCTTCTTACTGCAGCTTGACAGCTTTAGCTCATCTGGACAAAACGTTATAAAATGTTTTGTAACCAGTGGTTGTTTTGTTGATATTCTTTTGGCATAAATCTGAGGAGCTCCTCCCAAGCAAGGCACCGGGTTCCTTCCTGATTCCTGCCATGGAACATCCCCACACTTCCCATTTTAGGGAAGCCTGGTTCGCGACGAGGCGACCTACACCCATACCACACACACATGCTGCTGACTAGACCTACAGTGGTGTGACAAATAGCAGTACGCATCACTACTGACAGAGAGAGAGAGAGCGAGAGGGAGGGAGAGAGAGAAAGAGAGAAAAGATAATATTTTTTTCTCTGAAGTTACCATTTCAAAACTAAAATAACTTTATTAGTCAACGGTGAAAATGCTGACAGAGGGTTTTAAAGACTGAGTAAGCAGATGGACTGAGGTTTCCTCTCTATTTCAGGAAGACAGGAAGAGAGGGGGAGGGGGAGAGAGAGGGGATGAGAGATAGAGAGATGGCATGTTTTTTTGTATATAATTTATGAACCAAGTTAATAAAACATGTAACATTGGGGGGAACTGAGGAAAAACCAATGACTAAAGCCTGTCACAGCAGATGCATTACAGCTGACCAATCAAAACAGGTTTCTGGTGGGTTAAACCAATCAATGGATAGAACTGGTGTAGTTGTGGTGTGAGTGAGTAAGGCAGCTGGAATGGAACGCCATTCACAGTTTGTGTTGGTCAGATTAGAGGCTTTACGACTAGACGAGGTCTGAATAGACTGTGTGTTTGTGGCCTCTCCCTCTCTCTCTCTCTCTCTCTCTCTCTCTCTCTCTCCTGGTTGCTATGGGAACCCGGTGGTTGTTTTGAGAGCTTTTGGATTCGACGTTGCTCATAACTATCACACACACTAGGGCTGTCCCCGACTAAAAAAAAATAAAAAAATCTTGGTCAACTGATGCTTTAAGCACACTGTTTGATTAAATAATTACGAATTTATCTCTCTCCTCCCTACTGCAGTGAACAGGCCCCACACCACAGTGTTTATCTCTGTCTCTCTCTCCTCCCTACTGCAGTGAACAGGCCCCACACCACAGTGTTTATCTCTGTCTCTCTCTCCTCCCTACTGCAGTGAACAGGCCCCACACCACAGTATTTATCTCTGTCTCTCTCCTCCCTACTGCAGTGAACAGGCCCCACACCACAGTGTTTATCTCTCTCCTCCCTACTACAGTGAACAGGCCCCACACCACAGTATTTATCTCTGTCTCTCTCTCCTCTCTACTGCAGTGAACAGGCCCCACACCACAGTGTTTATCTCTCTCCTCCCTACTACAGTGAACAGGCCCCACACCACAGTGTTTATCTCTGTCTCTCTCTCCTCCCTACTGCAGTGAACAGGCCCCACACCACAGTGTTTATCTCTGTCTCTCTCTCCTCCCTACTACAGTGAACAGGCCCCACACCACAGTGTTTATCTCTGTCTCTCTCTCCTCCCTACTGCAGTGAACAGGCCCCACACCACAGTGTTTATCTCTCTCCTCCCTACTACAGTGAACAGGCCCCACACCACAGTGTTTATCTCTGTCTCTCTCTCCTCCCTACTGCAGTGAACAGGCCCCACACCACAGTGTTTATCTCTGTCTCTCTCTCCTCCCTACTACAGTGAACAGGCCCCACACCACAGTGTTTATCTCTGTCTCTCTCCTCCCTACTGCAGTGAACAGGCCCCACACCACAGTGTTTATCTCTGTCTCTCCTCCCTACTGCAGTGAACAGGCCCCACACCACAGTGAGTGTTTATCTCTGTCTCTCTCTCCTCCCTACTACAGTGAACAGGCCCCACACCACAGTGTTTATCTCTCTCTCTCTCCTCTCTACTGCAGTGAACAGGCCCCACACCACAGTGAGTGTTTATCTCTGTCTCTCTCTCCTCCCTACTCCAGTGAACAGGCCCCACACCACAGTGTTTATCTCTCTCCTCCCTACTGCAGTGAACAGGCCCCACACCACAGTGTTTATCTCTGTCTCTCTCTCCTCCCTACTGCAGTGAACAGGCCCCACACCACAGTGTTTATCTCTGTCTCTCTCCTCCCTACTGCAGTGAACAGGCCCCACACCACAGTGTTTATCTCTGTCTCTCTCCTCCCTACTGCAGTGAACAGGCCCCCACACCACAGTGTTTATCTCTCTCCTCCCTACTGCAGTGAACAGGCCCCACACCATAGTGTTTATCTCTGTCTCTCTCTCCTCCCTACTGCAGTGAACAGGCCCCACACCACAGTGTTTATCTCTGTCTCTCTCTCCTCCCTACTGCAGTGAACAGGCCCCACACCACAGTGTTTATCTCTGTCTCTCTCCTCCCTACTGCAGTGAACAGGCCCCACACCACAGTGTTTATCTCTGTCTCTCTCTCCTCTCTACTGCAGTGAACAGGCCCCACACCACAGTGAGTGTTTATCTCTGTCTCTCTCTCCTCCCTACTACAGTGAACAGGCCCCACACCACAGTGTTTATCTCTGTCTCTCTCTCCTCCCTACTGCAGTGAACAGGCCCCACACCACAGTGAGTGTTTATCTCTGTCTCTCTCTCCTCCCTACTCCAGTGAACAGGCCCCACACCACAGTGTTTATCTCTCTCCTCCCTACTGCAGTGAACAGGCCCCACACCACAGTGTTTATCTCTGTCTCTCTCTCCTCCCTACTGCAGTGAACAGGCCCCACACCACAGTGTTTATCTCTGTCTCTCTCCTCCCTACTGCAGTGAACAGGCCCCACACCACAGTGTTTATCTCTGTCTCTCTCCTCCCTACTGCAGTGAACAGGCCCCACACCACAGTGTTTATCTCTCTCCTCCCTACTGCAGTGAACAGGCCCCACACCACAGAGTTTATCTCTGTCTCTCTCCTCCCTACTGCAGTGAACAGGCCCCACACCACAGTGTTTATCTCTGTCTCTCTCCTCCCTACTGCAGTGAACAGGCCCCACACCACAGTGTTTATCTCTGGTGACCGTGATGGTTTGATGGCCGGATTGGGAATTTAGCCAGGACACCGGGGTTATACCGGCTATACTCTTACAATAAGTGCCATGGGATCTTTATTGACCTCAGAGAGTCAAGACACCCGTTTAACGTCCCATCCGAAAGACAGCACCCTACACAGGGCAGTGTCCCCAATCATTGCCCTGGGGCATTGGGATATTTTCTTTTAGACCAGAGGAAAGTGTGCCTCCTACAGGCCCTCCAACACCACTTCCAGCAGCATCTGGTGTCCCATCCAGGAACTGACCAGGACCAACCCTACTTAGCTTCAGAAGCAAGCCAGCAGTGGTATGCAGGGTGGTATGCTGCTGGGTGTGTGCTGTGGGTGGCTGTCAGTCATTTCTGTTTTCTCTCTATCTCTCTACTCCTCCCTTCTCTCCATTTCTCCCAGTCATCCTGTTTCTCTCAACCCCTCTCCCCTCCCCCAACCTTATTTTTCTCTCTCTCTCTCTCGCTCCCTTTTTCTCTGGCTGGGATCCAGAGTTTCCTGGGAAAGCTGGGCTGTGGTAACCGGAAAAACCTCTCAGAGAGAAAGATAGAGGGGTAGTGAGACAGACAGAGAAAAGGAGAGAGGGTGAGAGAGAGAATGAGAGGGAGAAAAATTAAGAATTTCATAAATAAAGATAGAGGGGTAGCGAGACAGACAGAGAAAAGGAGAGAGGGTGAGAGAGAGAATGAGACGGAGAAAAATAAAGACTCATAAATAAAGATAGTAAGAGAGAAAGAGATGGAAGAAAAACAAAGACTTTCATACATAAAGATAGTAAGAGAGAAAGAGATGGAAGAAAAACAAAGACTTTCATACATAAAGATAGTAAGAGAGAAAGAGATGGAAGAAGAGAGAAAAATACTCACAGAGAAAGAGAGAAGCCTGAAAGGCAGCTGCAGTCTGAGGATTCACTCTGTCTTGTTCTGTTTATCTGAACAGGAACCAAGTTGTCTTCTGTGTATCACGTTAGCATGCTAGCATTGTCCACTGTGACTAATGACAAGATTAGCCTTGTTTGCAGTACACAGCAGGACAGCAGGACAGCACACAGCAGGACAGTACACATCAGGACAGCAGGACAGCACACAGCAGGACAGTACACATCAGGACAGCAGGACAGCACACAGCAGGACTGTACACATCAGGACAGCAGGACAGCACACAGTAGGACAGAACACAGCAGGACAGCAGGACAGTACACATCAGGACAGCAGGACAGCACACAGTAGGACAGAACACAGCAGGACAGCAGGACAGCACACAGCAGGACTGTACACATCAGGACAGCAGGACAGCACACAGCAGGACAGCACACAGTAGGACAGCACACAGCAGGACAGCAGGAAAGTACACAGCAGGACAGCACACAGCAGGACAGCACACAGTAGGACAGCACACAGCAGGACAGCAGGACAGTACACAGCAGGACAGTACACAGCACACAGCAGGACAGTACACAGCAGGACAGTACACAGCAGGACAGCACACAGCAGGACAGCACACAGCAGGACAGTACACAGCAGGACAGTACACAGCACACAGCAGGACAGCACACAGCAGGACAGTACACAGCACACAGCAGGACAGTACACAGCAGGACGGCACACAGCAGGACAGTACACAGTAGGACAGCAGGACAGCACACAGTAGGACAGTACACAGCAGGACAGCACACAACAGGACAGCAGGACAGTACACAGCAGGACAGCATACAGCAGGACAGTACACAGCAGGACAGCAGGACAGTACACAGCAGGACAGTACACAGCAGGACAACAGGACAGCAGGAAAGCACACAGTAGGACAGTACACAGTAGGACAGTACACAGTAGGACAGCAGGACAGCACACAGCAGGACAGCACACAGCAGGACAGCACACAGTAGGACAGTACAGAGCAGGACAGCAGGACAGAACACAGCAGGACAGCAGGACAGTACACAGCAGGACAGCACACAGTAGGACAGTACACAGTAGGACAGCAGAACAGCACACAGCAGGACAGCACACAGTAGGACAGTACAAAGCAGGATAGCACGACAGAACACAGCAGGACAGCAGGACAGTACACAGCAGGACAGCACACAGTAGGACAGTACAAAGCAGGATAGCACGACAGAACACAGCAGGACAGCAGGACAGTACACAGCAGGATAGCACGACAGCAGGACAGCACACAGCAGGACAGCACACAGTAGGACAGTACACAGCAGGACAGCAGGACAGAACACAGCAGGACAGCAGGACAGTACACAGCAGGACAGCACACAGTAGGACAGTACACAGTAGGACAGTACACAGTAGGACAGCAGAACAGCACACAGCAGGACAGCACACAGTAGGACAGTACAAAGCAGGATAGCAGGACAGCAGGACAGTACACAGCAGGATAGCAGGACAGCAGGACAGCACACAGCAGGACAGTACACAGTAGGACAGTACAGAGCAGGACAGTACACAGCAGGACAGCAGGAAAGCAGGACAGCACACAGCAGGACAGCACACAGCAGGACAGTACACAGTAGGACAGTACACAGCAGGACACCAGGACAGCACACAGCAGGACAGCACACAGCAGGACAGCACACAGCAGGACAGTACACAGCAGGAGGTATCCTGACAATGTAAGGTATCCAGGGACCTAATAATGACAGAACCAACTATATCACTAGCCTGGCAACGTAAGCTATCCAGGGAACTAATAATGACAGAACCAACTATATCAATAGCCTGACAACGCTAGGTAACCAGGGGACGAGTAATGACAGAACCAACTAGATCATAGCACTGAGACGGCACTTGTGAAGGTGGTAAATGACATTTTAATGGCATCGGACCGAGGCTCTGCATCTGTCCTCGTGCTCCTAGACCTTAGTGCTGCTTTTGATACCATCGATCACCACATTCTTTTGGAGAGATTGGAAACCCAAATTGGTCTACATGGACAAGTTCTGGCCTGGTTTAGAACTTTTCTGTCGGAAAGATATCAGTTTGTCTCTGTGAATGGTTTGTCCTCTGACAAATCAACTGTACATTTTGGTGTTCCTCAAGGTTCCGTTTTGGGACCACTATTGTTTTCACTATATATTTTACCTCTTGGGGATGTTATTCGAAAACATAATGTTAACTTTCACTGCTATGCGGATGACACACAGCTGTACATTTCAATGAAACATGGTGAAGCCCCAAAATTGCCCCTGCTAGAAGCATGTGTTTCAGACATAAGGAAGTGGATGGCTGCAAACTTTCTACTTTTAAACTCGGACAAAAAAGAGATGCTTGTTCTAGGTCCCAAGAAACAAAGAGATCTTCTGTTGAATCTGACAATTAATCTTAATGGTTGTACAGTCGTCTCAAATAAAACTGTGAAGGACCTCGGCGTTACTCTGGACCCTGATCTCTCTTTTGAAGAACATATCAAGACCATTTCAAGGACAGCTTTTTTCCATCTACGTAACATTGCAAAAATCAGAAACTTTCTGTCCAAAAATGATGCAGAAAAATTAATCCATGCTTTTGTCACTTCTAGGTTAGACTACTGCAATGCTCTACTTTCCGGCTACCCGGATAAAGCACTAAATAAACTTCAGTTGGTGCTAAATACGGCTGCTAGAATCCTGACTAGAACCAAAAAATTTGATCATATTACTCCAGTGCTAGCCTCTCTACACTGGTTTCCTGTCAAAGCAAGGGCTGGTTTCAAGGTTTTACTGCTAACCTACAAAGCATTACATGGGCTTGCTCCTACCTATCTCTCTGATTTGGTCCTGCCGTACATACCTACACGTACGCTACGGTCACAAGACGCAGGCCTCCTAATTGTCCCTAGAATTTCTAAGCAAACAGCTGGAGGAAGGGCTTTCCCCTATAGAGCTCCATTTTTATGGAACGGTCTGCCTACCCATGTCAGAGACGCAAACTCGGTCTCAACCTTTAAGTCCTTACTGAAGACTTATCTCTTCAGTGGGTCATATGATTGAGTGTAGTCTGGCCCAGGAGTGGGAAGGTGAACGGAAAGGCTCTGGAGCAACGAACCGCCCTTGCTGTCTCTGCCTGGCCGGTTCCCCTCTTCCCACTGGGATTCTCTGCCTCTAACCCTATTACAGGGGCTGAGTCACTGGCTTACTGGGGCTCTCTCATGCCGTCCCTGGAAGGGGTGCGTCACCTGAGTGGGTTGATTCACTGATGTGGTCATCCTGTCTGGGTTGGCGCCCCCCTTGGGTTGTGCCATGGCGGAGATCTTTGTGGGCTATACTCAGCCTTGTCTCAGGATGGTAAGTTGGTGGTTGAAGATATCCCTCTAGTGGTGTGGGGGCTGTGCTTTGGCAAAGTGGGTGGGGTTATATCCTTCCTGTTTGGCCCTGTCTGGGGGTGTCCTCGGATGGGGCCACAGTGTCTCCTGACCCCTCCTGTCTCAGCCTCCGGTATTTATGCTGCAGTAGTTAATGTGTCCGGGGGCTAGGGTCAGTTTGTTATATCTGGAGTACCTCTCCTGTCCTATTCGGTGTCCTGTGTGAATCTAAGTGTGCGTTCTCTAATTCTCTCTTTCTCTCTCTCTCTCTCTCGGAGGACCTGAGCCCTAGGACCATGCCCCAGGACTACCGGACATGATGACTCCTTGCTGTCCCCAGTCCACCTGGCCGTGCTGCTGCTCCAGTTTCAACTGTTCTGCCTTTTTATTATTCGACCATGCTGGTCATTTATGAACATTTGAACATCTTGGCCATGTTCTGTTATAATCTCCACCCGGCACAGCCAGAAGAGGACTGGCCACCCCACATATGCTCTCTCTAATTCTCTCTTTCTTTCTCTCTCTCGGAGGACCTGAGCCCTAGGACCATGCCCCAGGACTACCTGACATAATGACTCCTTGCTGTCCCCAGTCCACCTGACCGTGCTGCTGCTCCAGTTTCAACTGTTCTGCCTTATTATTATATGACCATGCTGGTCATTTATGAACATTGGCCATGTTCTGTTATAATCTCCACCCGGCACAGCCAGAAGAGGACTGGCCACCCCACATAGCCTGGTTCCTCTCTAGGTTTCTTCCTAGGTTTTGGCCTTTCTAGGGAGTTTTTCCTAGCCACCATGCTTCTACACCTGCATTGCTTGCTGTTTGGGGTTTTAGGCTGGGTTTCTGTACAGCACTTTGAGATATCAGCTGATGTACGAAGGGCTATATAAATAAATTTGATTTGATTTGATTTGAGATCAATAGCCTGACAACGTAAGGTATCCAGGGAACTAATAACGACAGGACCAACTATATCAATAGCCTGACAACGTAAGGTATCCAGGGAACTAATAACGACAGGACCAACTATATCAATAGCCTGATAACGTAAGGTATCCAGGGAACTAATAATGACAGAACCAAGTTGATCAATAGCCTGACAACGTAAGGTATCCAGGGAACTAATAATGACAGAACCAACTATATCAATAGCCTGACAACATAAGGTATATCAGACTAGTAATGACAGAACCAACTATATCAATAGCCTGACAACGTAAGGTATCCAGGGAACTAATAATGACAGAACCAACTATATCAATAGCCTGACAGCGTAAGGTATCCAGGGAACTAGCAATGACAGAACCAACTATATCAATAGCCTGACAACGTAAGGTATCCAGGGAACTAATAATGACAGAACCAACTATATCAATAGCATGACAAGATAAAGTACATCAGACTAGTAATGACAGAACCAACTATATCAATAGCCTGACAACGTAAGGTATCCAGGGAACTAGTAATGACAGAACCAACTATATCAATAGCCTGACAACATAAGGTATATCAGACTAGTAATGACAGAACCAACTATATCAATAGCCTGACAACATAAGGTTTATCAGACTAGTAATGACAGAACCAACTATATCAATAGCCTGACAACATAAGGTATATGAGACTGGTAATGACAGAACCAACTATATCAATAGCCTGACAACGTAAGGTATCCAGGGAACTAATAATGACAGAACCAACTATATCAATAGCCTGACAACGTAAGGTATCCAGGGAACTAATAATGACAGAACCAACTATATCAATAGCCTGACAACGTAAGGTATCCAGGGAACTAATAATGACAGAACCAACTATATCAATAGCATGACAAGATAAAGTACATCAGACTAGTAATGACAGAACCAACTGTATCAATAGCCTGACGACGTAAGGTATAAAGGGAACTAGTCATGACAGAACCAACTATATCAATAGCCTGACAACATAAGGTATATCAGACTGGTAATGACAGAACCAACTATATCAATAGCCTGACAACATAAGGTATATCAGACTGGTAATGACAGAACCAACTATATCAATAGCCTGACAACATAAGGTATATCAGACTAGTAATGACAGAACCAACTATATCAATAGCCTGACAACATAAGGTATATCAGACTAGTAATGACAGAACCAACTATATCAATAGCATGACAACATAAGGTATATGAGACTGGTAATGACAGAACCAACTATATCAATAGCCTGACAACATAAGGTATCCAGGGAACTAATAATGACAGAACCAACTATATCAATAGCCTGACAACGTAAGGTATCCAGGCAACTAGTAATGACTGAACCAACTATATCAATAGCCTGACAACATAAGGTATATCAGACTAGTAATGACAGAACCAACTATATCAATAGCCTGACAACATAAGGTATATCAGACTGGTAATAACAGAACCAACTATATCAATAGCCTGACAACATAAGGTATATCAGACTAGTAATGACAGAACCAACTATATCAATAGCCTGACAACATAAGGTATATCAGACTAGTAATGACAGAACCAACTATATCAATAGCCTGACAACATAAGGTATATCAGACTGGTAATGACAGAACCAACTATATCAATAGCCTTTGGTAAAAAACGAGTTTAATCAAGGTACAGCTCATTAAGAAAGATATGACCCATGCGGGCCGGGAAGATCTCTCTATGCGAGGTCTAAAACCAAATGTCCAATAACCTATCCTCATTGCTCTTACCGGCCTGTCGTAAAAGATTTAAGGCAAGTTAAGGTTATGAACAGTAGCTAATTTTCCAAATATTCTAGTCTACAAAGGTGTTGTCCTAAAGTTGTTGGGGCTTTTCAAAAATAACAAGAATGAACCACAGCTTTAAACAATAATATCTAATTATATAGCCTCTACCCAGGCTATAAACAATACTATCTGATTATATAGCTTCTACCCAGGCTATAAACAATACTATCTTATTATGTAGCCTCAACCCAGGCTATAAACAATACTAGCTGATTATATAGCTTCTACCCAGGCTTTAAACAATACTATCTTATTATATAGCCTCTACCCAGGCTATAAACAATACTATCTGATTATATAGCCTCTACCCAGGCTATAAACAATACTATCTGATTATATAGCCTCTACCCAGGCTATAAACAATATTATCTGATTATATAGCCTCTACCCAGGCTATAAACAATACTATCTGATTATATAGCCTCTACCCAGGCTATAAACAATACTATCTGATTATCTAGCCTCTACCCAGGCTATAAACAATACTTTCTGATTATATAGCCTCTACCCAGGCTATAAACAATACTATCTGATTATATAGCTTCTACCCAGGCTATAAACAATACTATCTGATTATATAGCTTCTACCCAGGCTCCATCCTGATTGGTCTATCTGATTATATAGCTTCTACCCAGGCTATAAACAATACTATCTTATTATATAGCTTCTACCCAGGCTTTGTCCTGATTGGTCTATCTGATTATATAGCATCTAGCCAGGCTCCGTCCTGATTGGTTCTGGAGCGGCGTGGCCAATAGGGCCAGTATAGCACAGTGTTTTATGGGTACATATTCTTGATAGGACGAAGGTTGACATCGCACAACCCTAACACAAACTACCATGGGTGGATTTTTGATGTCAGACAGTGATAAATTTAATGATAAATTAACGATAAATTAACGATAAATTAATGATTGACAGTCTCTAGTCAGCCCTGACAGCCTTGTTGTCACCTAGCAACATACAAACCTACACACACACTCTGCACACACTACACACACTACACCCTCTACACACACTGCACACTACACTACACACAACACTACACACAACACTACACACTCTACACGCTACACTTCACAGACTACACCCTCTACACACACTGCACACTACACTACACACTCTACACACTACACTACACAGACTACACACTCTACACACTACCCACTACACACTACACTCTACACACTACACACTCTACACACTACACTCTACACACTACACACTCAAATAGACTCTAAAAAAAAAGGTTCCAAAGGGGTTCTTCGGCTGTCTCCAAGGGAGAACCCTTTTTGGTTCCAGGTAGAACCCTCTGTGGAACATGGAACCCAAAAGGGGTTCTACTTGGAACCTAAAAGGGTTCTTCAAAGGGTTCTACTATGGGGACAGTCAAAGAATCCTTTTTAGGTTCTAGAATCTTTTTTTTGTCACAGCGTGTTCTCAGTTTGTAAACAACGAACTGTTTTGAAGGTTGAATGCGTCTCTAACTTATCTGAGTTGAGACCAGGGAGAGACTGTGACATCATAATAACAACACACACAGTCACTCTCTGACACAAACAAATGAGAGTGTGTGATTTTTCAGTCTCAGACATGGCTGTCGTGTGTGTGTGTAGTGTGTGTGTGTGTGTGTGTGTGTGTGTGTGTGTGTGTGTGTGTGTGTGTGTGTGTGTGTGTGTGTGTGTGTAGCTGTGTGTAGTGTGTGTGTGTGTGTGTGTGTGTGTGTGTGTGTAGCTGTGTGTAGCTGTGTGTGTGTGTAGCTGTGTGTGTGTGTGTGTGTATCTCTGTGTGTGTGTGTGTAGCTGTGTGTGTGTGTGTGTGTGTACCTGTGTGTAGCTGTGTGTGTATCTGTGTGTGTGTGTGTGTGTGTCAGACTCACCAGTTGAAACTCACTGCGTCGTGCGTAGGCGTCCTGTATTCCAGAATCCCTCCACAGAGCGTCCAGCGCCAGACCATAAAGCTGGAATTCCATTGGTTCTACCGCCACTCCACCACGCCCCTCAAATGACATCACAAACATGCCGTGCTTCTCGTTTTCAGAGTTCTGCCACGGAATCCCCAGCTTGTCCCGTGCATCTACCAATACACGCATCCCCTGTAGAACAATATATACATTAATATATACATCTACCAATACACACATCCCCTGTAGAACAATATATACATTAATATATACATCTACCAATACACACATCCCTTATGGAGAGAGACGGCGTATTACAGTATTACAGTGTTACAGTGTATCTATCTACAGCCAGTATTACAGTGTATCTATCTACAACCAGTGTTACAGTGTATCTATCTACAACCAGTGTTACAGTGTATCTATCTACAACCAGTGTTACAGTGTATCTATCTACAACCAGTATTACAGTGTATCTATCTACAACCAGTGTTACAGTGTATCTATCTACAATCAGTGTTACAGTGTTACAGTGTATCTATCTACAACCAGTATTACAGTGTTACAGTGTATCTATCTACAACCAGTATTACAGTGTATCTATCTACAACCAGTGTTACAGTGTATCTATCTACAACCAGTATTACAGTGTATCTATCTACAACCAGTATTACAGTGTATCTATCTACAGCCAGTGTTACAGTGTATCTATCTACAACCAGTGTTACAGTGTATCTATCTACAACCAGTGATACACTGTAATACTGGTTGTAGATAGATACACTGTATCACTGGTTGTAGATAGATACACTGTAATACTGGTTGTAGATAGATACACTGTATCTATCTACAACCAGTGATACAGTGTATCTACAACCAGTATTACAGTGTATCTATCTACAACCAGTATTACAGTGTTACAGTGTATCTATCTACAACCAGTGTTACAGTGTTACAGTGTATCTATCTACAACCAGTATTACAGTGTATCTATCTACAACCAGTATTACAGTGTTATAGTGTATCTATCTACAACCAGTATTACAGTGTATCTATCTACAACCAGTGTTACAGTGTATCTATCTACAACCAGTGATACAGTGTATCTATCTACAACCAGTATTACAGTGTTACAGTGTATCTATCTACAACCAGTGATACAGTGTATCTATCTACAACCAGTGTTACAGTGTTACAGTGTATATATCTACAACCAGTGATACAGTGTATCTATCTACAACCAGTGTTACAGTGTTACAGTGTTACAGTGTATCTATCTACAACCAGTATTACAGTGTTACAGTGTATCTATCTACAACCAGTATTACAGTGTATCTATATACAACCAGTATTAGAGTGTATCTATCTACAACCAGTGTTACAGTGTTACAGTGTATCTATCTACAACCAGTATTACAGTGTATCTATCTACAACCAGTGTTACAGTGTTACAGTGTATCTATCTACAACCAGTATTACAGTGTATCTATCTACAACCAGTGTTACAGTGGTACAGTGTATCTATCTACAACCAGTATTACAGTGTTACAGTGTATCTATCTAGAACCAGTATTACAGTGTATCTATCTACAACCAGTGTTCCAGTGTTACAGTGTATCTATCTACAACCAGTATTACAGTGTATCTATCTACAACCAGTGATACAGTGTATCTATCTACAACCAGTGTTACAGTGTTACAGTGTATCTATCTACAACCAGTGATACAGTGTATCTATCTACAACCAGTGTTACAGTGTTACAGTGTTACAGTGTATCTATCTACAACCAGTATTACAGTGCATCTATCTACAACCAGTATTACAGTGTTACAGTGTATCTATCTACAACCAATATTACAGTGTTACAGAGTATCTATCTACAACCAGTGTTACAGTGTGACAGTGTATCTATCTACAACCAGTATTACAGTGTATCTATCTACAACCAGTATTACAGTGTATCTATCTACAACCAGTGCTACAGTGTTACAGTGTATCTATCTACAACCAGTATTACAGTGTATCTATCTACAACCAGTATTACAGTGTATCTATCTACAACCAGTGTTACAGTGTATCTATCTACAACCAGTGTTACAGTGTATCTATCTACAACCAGTATTACAGTGTTACAGTGTATCTATCTACAACCAGTATTACAGTGTATCTATCTACAACCAGTGTTACAGTGTATCTATCTACAACCAGTATTACAGTGTATCTATCTACAACCAGTATTACAGTGTATCTATCTACAACCAGTGTTACAGTGTATCTATCTACAACCAGTGTTACAGTGTATCTATCTACAACCAGTATTACAGTGTATCTATCTACAACCAGTGTTACAGTGTATCTATCTACAACCAGTATTACAGTATTACAGTGTATCTATATACAAACAGTGATACACTGTAATACTGGTTCTATCTACATACCAGTATCACTGGTTGTACAGATAGATTACACTGTATCTACAACCAGTATTACACTGTATCTATCTACAACCAGTGATTACAGTGTATCTACAACCAGTATTACAGTGTATCTATCTACAACCAGTATTACAGTGTTACAGTGTATCTATCTACAACCAGTATTACAGTGTATCTATCTACAACCAGTATTACAGTGTTACAGTGTATCTATCTACAACCAATATTACAGTGTTACAGAGTATCTATCTACAACCAGTGTTACAGTGTTACAGTGTATCTATCTACAACCAGTATTACAGTGTATCTATCTACAACCAGTGTTACAGTGTATCTATCTACAACCAGTGATACAGTGTATCTATCTACAACCAGTATTACAGTGTTACAGTGTATCTATCTACAACCAGTGATACAGTGTATCTATCTACAACCAGTGTTACAGTGTATCTATCTACAACCCGTGTTACAGTGTTACAGTGTATCTATCTACAACCAGTGATACAGTGTATCTATCTACAACCAGTGTTACAGTGTTACAGTGTTACAGTGTATCTATCTACAACCAGTATTACAGTGTATCTATCTACAACCAATATTACAGTGTTACAGAGTATCTATCTACAACCAGTGTTACAGTGTGACAGTGTATCTATCTACAACCAGTATTACAGTGTATCTATATACAACCAGTATTACAGTGTATCTATCTACAACCAGTGCTACAGTGTTACAGTGTATCTATCTACAACCAGTATTACAGTGTATCTATCTACAACCAGTATTACAGTGTATCTATCTACAACCAGTGTTACAGTGTATCTATCTACAATCAGTGTTACAGTGTATCTATCTACAACCAGTATTACAGTGTTACAGTGTATCTATCTACAACCAGTATTACAGTGTATCTATCTACAACCAGTGTTACAGTGTATCTATCTACAACCAGTATTACAGTGTATCTATCTACAACCAGTATTACAGTGTATCTATCTACAGCCAATATTACATTGTTACAGTGTATCTATCTACAACCAGTGTTACAGTGTATCTATCTACAACCAGTATTACAGTGTATCTATCTACAACCAGTGATACAGTGTATCTATCTACAACCAGTATTACAGTGTTACAGTGTATCTATATACAAACAGTGATACACTGTAATACTGGTTGTAGATAGATACACTGTATCACTGGTTGTAGATAGATACACTGTAATACTGGTTGTAGATAGATACACTGTATCTATCTACAACCAGTGATACAGTGTATCTACAACCAGTATTACAGTGTATCTATCTACAACCAGTATTACAGTGTTACAGTGTATCTATCTACAACCAGTATTACAGTGTATCTATCTACAACCAGTATTACAGTGTTACAGTGTATCTATCTACAACCAATATTACAGTGTTACAGAGTATCTATCTACAACCAGTGTTACAGTGTTACAGTGTATCTATCTACAACCAGTATTACAGTGTATCTATCTACAACCAGTGTTACAGTGTATCTATCTACAACCAGTGATACAGTGTATCTATCTACAACCAGTATTACAGTGTTACAGTGTATCTATCTACAACCAGTGATACAGTGTATCTATCTACAACCAGTGTTACAGTGTATCTATCTACAACCCGTGTTACAGTGTTACAGTGTATCTATCTACAACCAGTGATACAGTGTATCTATCTCTACAACCAGTGTATCTATCTACAACCAGTATTACAGTGTATCTATCTACAACCAGTATTACAGTATTACAGTGTATCTATATACAACCAGTATTAGAGTGTATCTATCTACAACCAGTGTTACAGTGTTACAGTGTATCTATCTACAACCAGTATTACAGTGTATCTATCTACAACCAGTATTACAGTGTATCTATCTACAACCAGTGTTACAGTGGTACAGTGTATCTATCTACAACCAGTATTACAGTGTTACAGTGTATCTATCTACAACCAGTGTTACAGTATATCTATCTACAACCAGTATTACAGTGTATCTATCTACAACCAGTGTTCCAGTGTTACAGTGTATCTATCTACAACCAGTATTACAGTGTATCTATCTACAACCAGTGATACAGTGTATCTATCTACAACCAGTGTTACAGTGTTACAGTGTATCTATCTACAACCAGTGATACAGTGTATCTATCTACAACCAGTGTTACAGTGTTACAGTGTTACAGTGTATCTATCTACAACCAGTATTACAGTGTATCTATCTACAACCAGTATTACAGTGTTACAGTGTATCTATCTACAACCAATATTACAGTGTTACAGAGTATCTATCTACAACCAGTGTTACAGTGTGACAGTGTATCTATCTACAACCAGTATTACAGTGTATCTATATACAACCAGTATTACAGTGTATCTATCTACAACCAGTGTTACAGTGTTACAGTGTATCTATCTACAACCAGTATTACAGTGTATCTATCTACAACCAGTATTACAGTGTATCTATCTACAACCAGTGTTCCAGTGTTACAGTGTATCTATCTACAACCAGTATTACAGTGTATCTATCTACAACCAGTGTTACAGTGTATCTATCTACAACCAGTATTACAGTGTTACAGTGTATCTATCTACAACCAGTATTACAGTGTATCTATCTACAACCAGTGATACAGTGTATCTATCTACAACCAGTGTTACAGTGTTACAGTGTAACTATCTACAACCAGTGATACAGTGTATCTATCTACAACCAGTGTTACAGTGTTACAGTGTTACAGTGTATCTATCTACAACCAGTATTACAGTGTATCTATCTACAACCAGTATTACAGTGTTACAGTGTATCTATCTACAACCAATATTACAGTGTTACAGAGTATCTATCTACAACCAGTGTTACAGTGTGACAGTGTATCTATCTACAACCAGTATTACAGTGTATCTATATACAACCAGTATTACAGTGTATCTATCTACAACCAGTGTTACAGTGTGACAGTGTATCTATCTACAACCAGTATTACAGTGTATCTATATACAACCAGTATTACAGTGTATCTATCTACAACCAGTGTTCCAGTGTTACAGTGTATCTATCTACAACCAGTATTACAGGGTATCTATCTACAACCAGTGTTACAGTGTATCTATCTACAACCAGTATTACAGTGTTACAGTGTATCTATCTACAACCAGTATTACAGTGCATCTATCTACAACCAGTGTTCCAGTGTATCTATCTACAACCGGTGTTCTAGTGTATCTATCTAAAACCAGTAATACAGTGTATCTATCTATAACCAGTATTACAGTGCATCTATCTACAACCAGTATTCCAGTGTATCTATCTACAACCAGTGTTCCAGTGTATCTATCTACAACCGGTGTTCTAGTGTATCTATCTAAAACCAGTAATACAGTGTATCTATCTATAACCAGTATTACAGTGCATCTATCTACAACCAGTATTCCAGTGTATCTAACTACAACCAGTATTACAGTGTATCTATCTACAACCAGTGTTACAGTGTATCTATCTACAACCAGTATTACAGTGTATCTATCTACAACCAGTATTACAGTGTATCTATCTACAACCAGTATTACAGTGTTACAGCGTATCTATCTCCAACCAGTATTACAGTGTATCTATCTCCAACCAGTGATACAGTATTACAGTGTATGTATCTATCTACAACCAGTATTACAGTGTATGTATCTATCTACAACCAGTATTACAGTGTATGTATCTATCTACTGGTACTCACACAGCTCTTAGGTCTTTCACATGCTACACACACATTATTGGAAACAGAAGCGTATTTAGCTAACCCAGAAGAGTCTATTCTATGTTACAACAGAAGCGTATTTAGCTAACCCAGAAGAGTCTATTCTATGTTACAACAGAAGCGTATTTAGCTAACCCAGAAGAGTCTATTCTATGTTACAACAGAAGCGTATTTAGCTAACCCAGAAGAGTCTTATTCTATGCTACATACAACGTTCCCTCAAATTTCAGGTCTGCTGAGCGCAAACTTGAACGTTGTGAAAATGCTGTGCAACTTCCAGCCTGCGTTTACTGTGAACACTGAGGTTGTACCCGTTTTTGGGCACCAAAGTGGCGCAGCAGGGCCTGACATTAACCTACTATTCCACGTGTTTATCAGACAAGGAGGTGACTGAAAATGTTGTGTTCGTGACCATGGCAACACGGATGGCAACACCCATCCGTAGCACGCGCTCCAGCAGGTGTATCTCACTGATCATCCCTAAAGCCAACACCTCATTTGGCCGCCTTTCGTTCCAGTACTCTGCTGCCTGTGACTGGAACGAATTGCAAAAATCGCTGAAGTTGGAGACTTTTATCTCCCTCACCAACTTCAAACATCAGCTATCTGAGCAGCTAACCGATCGCTGCAGCTGTACATAGTCTATTGGTAAATAGCCCACCCATTTTCACCTACCTCATCCCCATACTGTTTTTATTTATTTACTTTTCTGCTCTTTTGCACACCAATATCTCTACCTGTACATGACCATCTGATCATTTATCACTCCAGTGTTAATCTGCAAAATTGTAACTATTCGTCTACCTCCTCATGCCTTTTGCACACATTGTATATAGACTCCCCCCTTTGTTTTCTACTGTGTTATTGACTTGTTAATTGTTTACTCCATGTGTAACTCTGTGTTGTCTGCTCACACTGCTATGCTTTATCTTGGCCAGGTCGCAGTTGTAAATGAGAACTTGTTCTCAACTAGCCTACCTGGTTAAATAAAGGTGTTCTCAACTAGCCTACCTGGTTAAATAAAGGTGTTCTCAACTAGCTTACCTGGTTAAATAAAGGTGTTCTCAACTAGCCTACCTGGTTAAATAAAGGTGTTCTCAACTAGCCTACCTGGTTAAATAAAGGTGTTCTCAACTAGCCTACCTGGTTAAATAAAGGTGTTCTCAACTAGCCTACCTGGTTCAATAAAGGTGTTCTCAACTAGCCTACCTGGTTAAATAAAGGTGTTCTCAACTAGCCTACCTGGTTAAATAAAGGTGTTCTCAACTAGCCTACCTGGTTAAATAAAGGTGTTCTCAACTAGCCTACCTGGTTAAATAAAGGTGTTCTCAACTTGCCTACCTGGTTAAATAAAGGTGTTCTCAACTAGCCTACCTGGTTAAATAAAGGTGTTCTCAACTAGCCTACCTGGTTAAATAAAGGTGTTCTCAACTAGCCTACCTGGTTAAATAAAGGTGTTCTCAACTAGCCTACCTGGTTAAATAAAGGTGTTCTCAACTAGCCTACCTGGTTAAATAAAGGTGTTCTCAACTAGCCTACCTGGTTAAATAAAGGTGTTCTCAACTAGCCTACCTGGTTAAATAAAGGTGTTCTCAACTAGCCTACCTGGTTAAATAAAGGTGTTCTCAACTAGCCTACCTGGTTAAATAAAGGTGTTCTCAACTAGCCTACCTGGTTAAATAAAGGTGAAATAATTTTTTTTTTTTTAAATGCAAGAAACCACTTTACAAAATAAAATGCATTATTATTCCCATATCATTATTACAGAGAATCAGACACATTATGCTACCCTCTGCCTATTGGCTACTTAGCTTAATCAAGCCTGTCTCAAAATACAACACTGCCCCTTTAAGACAAAAAAACCTCTTTACTCACTTTTCAAAGATGTCTAGAAATGTACACGTTTTGTGCTCTTGTAGGAAGTAATCACTACAAATCATCTATAACTGGGCTAATAACTCCCTAATTAGCAAAGGATATGAACAAAATGTGCCCATGTGGCTACATGCAGCTCTCACTTTGAACTCAAAACAAGCACATCTACTCACGAATGATCATGCTGTAAACACAGTCCAGTTCAAAGTGAATGACACAGATCCATATATGGCAATGGCCTATTTGCATATAGGCCTACTGCAGCTCTGATAGGTTATGCCGCACAGGTCTGTGTAGAGTGGTGCATTTCAATGCAATAGAATCCTACTCCAATGCGTTCTGCTTACATCAAAAGTCTTGCATAGATTGTTTAATTTTAGGATGTTGAATTAAAAGTGGCTGATATTGAGTTGATTCGATCGCAATTCCCACAGTAAAGGGAAACGTTGATAGTGTTAACTAAAGGGGGAAAACTCTAGAACGTTGATAGTGTTACCTAAAGGGGAAAACTCTAGAACGTTGATAGTGTTACCTAAAGGGGAAAACTCTAGAACGTTGATAGTGTTACCTAAAGGGGAAAACTCTAGAACGTTGATAGTGTTACCTAAAGGGGACAACTCTAGAACGTTGATAGTGTTACCTAAAGGGGAAAAACTCTAGAACGTTGATAGTGTTACCTAAAGGGGAAAACTCTAGAACGTTGATAGTGTTACCTAAAGGGGGAAAACTCTAGAACGTTGATAGTGTTACCTAAAGGGGACAACTCTAGAACGTTGATAGTGTTACCTAAAGGGGAAAAACTCTAGAACGTTGATAGTGTTAACTAAAGGGGGAAAAACTCTAGAACGTTGATAGTGTTACCTAAAGGGGGAAAACTCAAGAACGTTAATAGTGTTACCTAAAGGGGGAAAACTCTAGAACGTTGATAGTGTTACCTAAAGGGGAAAACTCTAGAACTTTGAGTGAAGTTCAATCTCGTGCTCTCTCTGCGGATGTGCGCAGCTTAAAGGGAACATTGGGGACAACAGAAGCTTCTCAAGCTAAACCCAGAAGATCCAGATAATGGGTTAAATCATATAGACCCATTCTCTCTGTCTCTCTCTCTCTTCACCAACAGACATACTGCATGTGTGTGTGTGTGTGTGTGTGTGTGTGTGTGTGTCAGACACATGTGTTTCATTAAGACCCCAGTAATTAAACAGTAGCTTTAAAAAATATATATGATGTTGTTAGAAGTCTCTTTATAAATTATGTGTGTGTGTGTGTGTGTGTGTGTGTGTGTGTGTGTGTGTGTGTGTGTGTGTGTGTGTGTGTGTGTGTGTGTGTGTGTGTGTGTGTGTGTGTGTGTGTGCGTGTGTGTGCGTGCGTGTGTGTGTGGTGTGAAGTACTTCAGTAAAAATACTTCAAAGTACTACTTAAGTCATTTTTTGGGGCGGTATCTGTACTCTACTTTACTATTTTTTATTTTCGACAACTTTTACTTCACTACATTCCTAAAGAAAATAATTAACGTTTTACTCCATACATTTTCCCGGACACCCAAAAGTATTTTCAAATGCTTAGCCGGGCAGGAAAATGGTCCAATTTTACTTATCAAGAGAACGTCCCTGGTCGTCCCTACTGCCTCTGATCTGGAGGACTCACTAAACAGAGAACGTCCCTGGTCGTCCCTACTCCCTCTGATCTGGAGGACTCACTAAACAGAGAACATCCCTGGTCGTCCCTACTCCCTCTGATCTGGAGGACTCACTAAACAGAGAACGTCCCTGGTCGTCCCTACTCCCTCTGATCTGGAGGACTCACTAAACAGAGAACGTCCCTGGTCGTCCCTACTGCCTCTGATCTGGAGGACTCACTAAACAGAGAACATCCCTGGTCGTCCCTACTGCCTCTGATCTGGAGGACTCACTAAACAGAGAACATTCCTGGTCGTCCCTACTGCCTCTGATCTGGAGGACTCACTAAACAGAGAACATCCCTGGTCATCCCTACTGCCTCTGATCTGGCAGATTCACTACACAGAGAACATCCCTGGTCATCCCTTCTAGCCTCTGATCTGGCAGATTCACTACACAGAGAACGTCCCTGGTCATCCCTACTGCCTCTGATCTGGAGGACTCACTAAACAGAGAACATCCCTGGTCGTCCCTACTGCCTCTGATCTGGAGGACTCACTAAACAGAGAACATTCCTGGTCATCCCTACTGCCTCTGATCTGGAGGACTCACTACACAGAGAACATCCCTGGTCATCCCTTCTAGCCTCTGATCTGGCAGATTCACTACACATTACATGCTTCATGTGTAACTGATGTCTGAAGGTTGGAGTGGCTATCTGTAAATAAACAATTCAAACACAAAGTATGACAATTGGAAACTTTTCCATCTATCTCTCTCTGTGTGTGTGTGTGTGTGTGTGTGTGTGTGTGTGTGTGTGTGTGTATCAGAGAAAGAGAGAGAGAAACTAGTAGTCACTTCCTCACTGCAGTGACACACACACACTCACACACTCATGCGTGTTCGGGCGCACATACACATCTAAGTCTGCCGGCTGATGCCACGTTCACACGCTGGTCAGAACTAGGAAACTCTTGACATTTCAGACGTGCTTAGAAAGTCAATAAATCCCGAGTTCTGACCAGCGTGTGAACGCGGCACGAGAGCCAGACGTGAGTCACACTGTGTCATAGTTAATGTGTTTTAGTTAGGTACAAAGTGTACGTCTGGTCTGCATGGGACCACTGATCCGTTAGATACAAACCTAACCACTGATCTAGAACCAGTTTTCCCTGACCCAGTCCTACCCATTCTATAGAGAGGGAAATGCACAAACTGACCTAATATCCAATGTTTTGTCAATGAGAGTAGAAGCTGACTTGGGACCAGTTTCCAGGAGACAAACTCCATATACAGTAGAGAATAATAGGGTAGAAGCTGACTTGGGATCAGTTTCCAGGAGACAAACTCCATATACAGTAGAGAATAATAGGGTAGGAGCTGACTTGGACCTAATATCCAGTGTCAATGAGATCAACACTCAGAACTTGAGCTTTTGAATTGAACTAACTAGGATGGGCCTCTGCCTAATGCGCGTCAATACAGTGCGCGGGGAATTGATTGAATAACGTTGTTTTCCCTTGGAGAAATGCCATGCTACAATAACATAGGCCTGTTCACTGCATGAGTCACAATGGTTATAACTCTTATCTAAAAGTATTTATTTTGGCTACCTTTATGATATTCTCAAAGATTGTGTCCCGGAAGTCGAGTAGAGCTTTCTTGTCGAACTCTTTCCCATTAATAATCCTCATCTGTTTGAGGAAGGTCGATTTGCCGCTCTCTCCAGCACCGAGGAGAAGGATCTTCACGAGCCGCCTTACAGCACGCCTCTCTCGTGCAAGCATGGCATCAATCTCCCGGCTCCTCCGCCGAGCCTCTCGCTCCTGGACCGCGTCCCTTTCCCGGATCCTGTCCTTGCTGCCGCCCGCCTCTCGGGTGGCCTCGGCCGGCAGCAGGCAGCGGCTCAGGCTCCGCACAACTCCCGACATGGTCCGTGTTTAACCAACCAACCCACCAAACTTCAGCAGAACCTTTTCATAATACGAGAAGAGTCCAGTCTACACTCCCATTCAATAGGCTACGGTTCGATTATACCATTTCAGTAGTAGCAGGGTTATCCGACTGATATAAACCCCCAGATTGTCTCATTCCACTCCGAGGAAAAAAGTGAGAAATTAGGCTATTTCGATATCCAAATCCTTGACATGATACGAGATACTCCACTCCGCTTTAATACATTTATATTAGCCTACAAGTTTAAGTGGTTAGGATTATCAAAATGAAAAAATAAGATTTTGTCGTCCATTAAAATAGATCCTGTTTATTTATCCGTTATGCGCCGACCCGCAGAGTTGCGCGAGCTGGAGATACTCCCGTGTCCATTTTGGTTTATAGTTGGATGTGTTCTCTTCTCAAATAAAGAACCAGCGAAGTGGACAAGAGGGGGAAAAACAACACAACCACCGCCGAGACTAAAGTCGTCCAACAAGCGTTATAAACTCAGGATAAAACGATATCACCGTCCGCGTATCTAGACTAAAGTTTAGCCTAATAAACAAACTTCAGTAAAATAAAAGCAAATGTTGCCTCGATGTAGATTAGCAGGATTCCCAGGGGATTTCTGAACTTGAGAACACGGACAAAAAGGCAAGAGTGGGAGCGAGAGTCTGGCCCAGTGATTTATATATACACTTGGTGACTAACAGGGGGTGCTGTTTTGAAGCCACTGAGCCTCCATATTGGCACTCACCGCTGAAAAAAAATATATATTTTGGAAGCTATATAAATGCATTTGGCCTCGTCGTGGCCCACACGGAGTTGGGCTGTAGTTGTAGTGGGCTGTTCCATGTCAGCTACATACTGTCTTGGTCTGGTCTAAGACTGCTGCAGCACTACTCCGGACGGCAGATAGGGGGCGACTCCACACCACTCTATCACTACGGGAGGCGCCGAGAAAGAACACTGGGATGTAGAGCTCAATGCTCTAATTGGAATCAAGACAAATATAATACAGTAGAGACTAATAAGAGTAGAAGCTGACTTGGGATCAGTGTCCAGGAGACAAACTCCATATACATTAGAGAATAATAGGGTAGAAGCTGACTTGGGATCAGTTTCCAGGAGACAAACCTCATATACAGTAGAGAGTAATAGAGTAGAAGCTGACTTGGGACCAGTTTCCAGGAGACAAACTCCATATACAGTAGAGAGTAATAGAGTAGAAGCTGACTTGGGACCAGTTTCCAGGAGACAAACTCCATATACAGTAGAGAGTAATAGAGTAGAAGCTGACTTGGGATCAGTTTCCAGGAGACCAACTCCATCCCCTTCTAGAAGACTTGTTGTGGCTGGCTAGTTGTCTCTCCATCCATGTCTCAGAGCAGGGCTTGAACACGAGTGTTAAACCTGCTGTTTTCAACTCTCTAAAGACAGCAGGACCGGTAGAGATACTCTGAATGATCGGCTATTAAAAGCCGACTGACATTTACTCCTGATTTACTCCTGAGGTGCTGACCTGTTGCACCCTCGACAACCACTGTGATTATTATTATTTGACCATGCTGGTCATCTATGAA
>NW_024609771.1:187500-190000 GCF_018296145.1 Oncorhynchus tshawytscha
CTCTCTCTCTCTGTCTCTCTCTCTCTCTCTCTGTCTCTCTCTCTCTGTCTCTCTCTCTCTCTCTCTGTCTCTCTCTGTCTCTCTCTCTGTCTCTCTCTCTCTCTCTCTCTCTCTCTCTCTCTCTCTCTCTCTCTCTCTCTCTCTCTCTCTCTCTCTCTCTCTCTCTCTCTCTCTCTCTCTCTCTCTCTCTCTCTCTCTCTGTCTCTCTCTCTCTCTCTCTCTCTCTCTCTCTCTCTGTCTCTCTCTCTCTCTCTCTCTCTCTCTCTCTCTCTCTCTCTCTCTCTCTGTCTCTCTCTCTCTCTCTGTCTCTCTCTCTCTCTCTCTCTCTCTCTCATACAGACAGACAGTGAGTCTCACAGACATTAAAACACTCCGGCCTTAATAACAATGGCATCATCTAGAATAATCACACACTCCATAACTATAATAACAATAGGCGGGTCTGAGATAATTAGGTTAATTAATTAGGTTTCATCAGGACCTGGTCTGTCTATGTTAATGTGTTCGGTAATAGCGTGTGATGTTATTTATATGTTAATGCACCTGAAGAGTGGAGTGGTCTGTCTACGGGATGGAGAGAGAGGAGAGAGAAGAGAGAGAGGAGGATAGAGAAAGAAAGGCAGAGAGGAGAGAAAGAGAAATAAAGGGAGAAAGACAGAGAGAGAAAGATAGAGAGAGACTTAGAGGCAGACAGACAGACAGACAGACAGACAGACAGACAGACAGACAGACAGACAGACAGACAGACAGACAGACAGACAGACAGACAGACAGACAGACAGACAGACGACAGACACAGCGACAGACAGACAGACAGACAGAGCGACAGACAGACAGACAGACAGACAGACAGACAGACAGACAGAGAGAGAGACTGTATATACTATACACCCATCACAGATTCACTGTGCTCCCCTGTCTTTATGTCTAAGCAGCACACACACACACACACACACACACACACACACACACACACACACACACACACACACACACACACACACACACACACACACACACACACACACACACACACACACACACACACACACACACACACACACACACACACACACACACACACACACACACACACACACACACACACACACACACACACACACACACACACACACAGTCTCTCGGTCCCAGCTTTGATGCACCTGTGGCTCGGATGGTTGTTGTCCTTGATGATCCTTTTGGTCTTCCTGTGACATTGGGTACTGTAGGTGTCCTGGAGGGCAGGTAGTCTGCCCCCGGTGATGCGTTGTGCAGACCTCACTACCCTCTGGAGGGCAGGTAGTCTGCCCCCGGTGATGCGTTGTGCAGACCTCACTACCCTCTGGAGAGCCTTACGGTTGTAAGCAGTTGTAGCAGTTGTCGTACCAGGCGGTGATACAGCCCGACAGGATGCTCTCAATTGTGCATCTGTAAAAGTTTGTGAGTGCTATTGGTGACAAGTCAAATTTCTTCAGCCTCCTGAGGTTGAAGAGGCGCTGCTGCACCTTCTTCACAACGCTGTCTGTGTGGGTGGACCATTTCAGTTTGTCTGTGATGTGTACGCTGAGGAATTTAAAACTTACTACCCTCTCCACTACTGTTCCATCGATGTGGATAGGGGAGTGTGGATAGCTTTTCCGAAAGGAGGGCTGGGGAGGGCCTTATATGCGTTGCGGAAGTTAGAATAACATTGACCCAGGGTTTAACCAGCCCTGGAAGCACAATCGATATGCTGATAGAATTTAGGGAGTCTTGTTTTCAGATTAGCCTTGTTAAAATCCCCAGCTTCAATGAATGCAGCCTCAGGATATGTGGATTCCAGTTTGCAAAGAGTCAAATAAAGTTAGTTCAGGGCCGTCGATGTGTCTGCTTGGGGGGGAATATATACGGCTGTGATTATAATCGAAGAGAATTCTCTTGGTAGATAATGCGGTCGACATTTGATTGTGAGGAATTCTAAATCAGGTGAACAGAAGGACTTGAGTTCCTGTATGTTGTTATGATCACACCATGTCTCGTTAATCATAAGGCATAACCCCCCCGCCCCTCTTCTTACCAGAGAGATGCTTGTTTCTGTCGGCGCGATGCGTGAAGAAGCCAGGTGGCTGCACCAACTCCGATAGCGTATCTCGAGAGAGCCATGTTTCTGTCGGCGCGATGCGTGGAGAAACCCGCTGGATGCACCGCCTCCGATAGCGTCTCTCCAGTGAGCCATGTTTCTGTGAAGCAAAGAACGTTACAGTCTCTGATGTCCCTCTGGAATGCTACCCTTGATTTAGTGTGTGTGACTAGTCATGTGTGTGTATACTAGTCTTAGTGTGTGTATACTAGTCTTAGTGTGTGTATACTAGTCTTAGTGTGTGTATACTAGTCTTAGTGTGTGTATACTAGTCTTAGTGTGTGTATACTAGTCTTAGTGTGTGTATACTAGTCTTAGTGTGTGTATACTAGTCTTAGTGTGTGTATACTAGTCTTAGTGTGTGTTTCTGTCCCTCTCTAA
>NW_024609771.1:200000-217500 GCF_018296145.1 Oncorhynchus tshawytscha
TTCCTTCCAGTTCTCTGCTGCCAATGACTGGAATGAACTGCAAAAATCTCTGAAGCTGGAAACACTAATCTCCCTCACTAGCTTTAAACACCAGCTGTCAGAGCAGCTCACAGATCTCTGCACCTGTACATAGCCCATCTGTAAACAGCCCATCCAACTACCTCATCCCCATACTGTATTTATTTATTTATCTTGCTCCTTTGCACCCCAGTATCTCTACTTGCACATTAATCTTCTGCACATCTACCATTCCAGTGTTTAATTGCTATATTATAATTACTTCGCCACCATGGCCTATTTATTGCCTTTAACTCCCTTATCCTACCTCATTTGCACTCACTGTATATAGATTTTCTTTATTGACTGTAGGTTTGTTTATTCCATGTGTAACTCTGTGTAGTTGTTTGTGCCGAACTGCTGTGCTTTACCTTGGCCAGGTCCCAGTTGTAAACGAGAACTTGTTCTCAACTGGCCTACCTGGTTAAATAAAGATGGGGGGAAAAATGTGTTCTATGTGTTGTGTGTTCTATGTGTTCTGTGTTCTTTGTGTTGTGTGTTCTATGTGTTCTGTGTGTTCTGTGTTTTCTGTGTGTTCCGTTTTCTGCGTGTTCTGTGTTCTTTGTGTTCTGTGTTCTTTGTGTTCTGTGTGTTCTGTGTGTTCTGTGTACTCTCTACTCTCTGGTACTCTACTAACCAGTCGGAAGCTGAAAACACACACACACACACACACACACACACACACACACACACACACACACACACACACACACACACACACACACACACACACACACACACATGCACACACACACACACACACACACACACACACACACACACACACACACACACACACACACACACACACACACACACACACCAGGAGATTCAGGTAGATAATGTGTACTGACACATCTGGTGGAGCGTAACGTCTTTAATGGAACACCTGCTCAACAACATCAAAACACAACTCACCCAAATTATACTACACTGTGTGTGTGTGTGTGTGTGTACAGCAAGGCTTTATCTATGAGAGAGAGACACAAACAGGAAATTGTTGTCTTGTCAACAGTATTAGATCTTAGAACTCCAGAACTCATCTCTTACAACTTGTCACAACTCATTTAATAGACACACACACATATATATATATATACATACCTGACCATATATACCTACCTGACCATATATACACTGATCAAAAAAAAATTAAGGGAACACTAAAATAACACATCCTAGATCTGAATGAATGAAATATTCTTATTTAATACTTTTTTCTTTACATAGTTGAATGTGCTGACAACAAAATCACACAAAAATGATCAAATTTATCAACTCATGGAAGTCTGGATTTGGAGTCACACTCAAAATTAAAGTGGAAAACCACACTACAGGCTGTTCCAACTTTGATGTAATGTCCTTAAAACAAGTCAAAATGAGGCTCAGTAGTGTGTGTGGCCTCCACGTGCCTGTATGTCCTCCCTACAACGCCTGGGCATGCTCCTGATGAGGTGGTGGATGGTCTCCTGAGGGATCTCCTCCCAGACCTGGACTAAAGCATCCGCCAACTCCTGGGCAGTCTGTGGTGCAACGTGGCGTTGGTGGATGGAGCGAGACCTGATGTCCCAGATGTGCTCAATTGGATTCAGGTCTGGGGAACGGACGGGCCAGTCCATAGCATCAATGTCTTCCTCTTGCAGGAACTGCTGACACACTCCAGCCACATGAGGTCTAGAATTGCCTTGCATTAGGAGGAACCCAGGGCCAACCGCATCAGCATATGGTCTCACAAGGGGTCTGAGGATCTCATCTTGGTACCTAATGGCAGTCAGGCTACCTCTGGTGAGCACATGGAGGGCTGTGCGGCCCCCCAAAGAAATGCCACCCCACACCATGACTGAACCACCACCAAACCGGTCATGCTGGAGGATGTTGCAGGCAGCAGAACGTTCTCCACGGCGTCTCCAGACTGTCATGCCTGTCACATGTGCTCAGTGTAAACCTGCTTTCATCTGTGAAGAGCACAGGGCGCCAGTGGCGAATTTGCCAATCTTGGTGTTCTCTGGCAAATGCCAAACGTCCTGCACGGTGTTGGGCTGTAGTAAGCACAACCCCCACCTGTGGACGTCGGGCCCTCATACCACCCTCATACCACCCTCATGGAGTCTGTTTCTGACCGTTTGAGCAGACACATGCACATTTGTGGCCTGCTGGAGGTCATTTTGCAGGGCTCTGGCAGTGCTCCTCCTGCTCCTCCTTACACAAAGGCAGAGGTAGCGGTCCTGCTGCTGGGTTGTTGCCCTCCTACGGCCTCCTCCACGTCTCCTGATGTACTGGCCTGTCTCCTGGTAGCGCCTCCATGCTCTGGACACTACGCTGACAGACACAGCAAACCTTATTGCCACAGCTAGTATTGATGATCCATCCTGGATGAGCTGCACTACCTGAGCCACTTGTGTGGGTTGTAGACTCCGTCTCATGCTACCACTAGAGTGAAAGCACCGCCAGCATTCAAAAGTGACCAAAACATCAGCCAGGAAGCAGAGGAACTGAGAAGTGGTCTGTGGTCCCCACCTGCAGAACCACTCCTTTATTGGTGGTGTCTTGCTAATTGCCTATAATTTCCCCCTGTTGTCTATTCCATTTGCACAACAGCATGTGAAATTTATTGTCAATCAGTGTTTCTTCCTAAGTGGACAGTTTGATTTCACAGAAGTGTGATTGACTTGGAGTTACATTGTGTTGTTTAAGTGTTCCCTTTATTTTTTTGAGCAGTGTATATAATCTATATATTGCTTTAAAATTGTTTTCCTGCAAATCTACACGTTTTAACATGAGGAGTAGATAAACTTTTGCAGTTTTAAAGCATGTTTCCTGTGACTCTACACCTTTGCCATGATGTATGCAATGTTAATATCATATCTGACTGTCAGTGACTAACCCAATCCATGGGTTCCCACCTGGAGTACACATGCCCTGTGTGATTACTATACATTTAGATAGCTGGCTAGACTCCCTGACCAGTTTAGATAGCTGACTAGACTAACTGACCAGTTTAGATAGCTGGCTAGACTACCTGACCAGTTTAGATAGCTGGCTAGACTACCTGACCAGTTTAGATAGCTGGCTAGACTACCTGACCAGTTTAGATAGCTGGCTAGACTACCTGACCAGTTTAGATAGCTGGCTAGACTACCTGACCAGTTTAGATAGCTGGCTAGACTACCTGACCAGTTTAGATAGCTGACTAGACTACCTGACCAGTTTAGATAGCTGGCTAGACTACCTGACCAGTTTAGATAGCTGGCTACCTGACCAGTTTAGATAGCTGACTAGACTACCTGACCAGTTTAGATAGCTGGCTAGACTAACTGACCAGTTTAGATAGCTGGCTGACAGACAGCAGACCTGACCAGTTTAGATAGCTGGCTAGACTACCTGACCAGTTTAGATAGCTGGCTAGACTACCTGACCAGTTTAGATAGCTGGCTAGACTACCTGACCAGTTTAGATAGCTGGCTAGACTACCTGACCAGTTTAGATAGCTGGCTAGACTACCTGACCAGTTTAGATAGCTGGCTAGACTACCTGACCAGTTTAGATAGCTGGCTAGACTACCTGACCAGTTTAGATAGCTGGCTAGACTACCTGACCAGTTTAGATAGCTGGCTAGACTACCTGACCAGTTTAGATAGACCTGACCAGTTTAGATAGCTGGCTAGACTACCTGACCAGTTTAGATAGCTGACTAGACTACCTGACCAGTTTAGATAGCTGACTAGACTACCTGACCAGTTTAGATAGCTGGCTAGACTACCTGACCAGTTAGATAGCTGACTAGACTACCTGACCAGTTTAGATAGCTGACTAGACTACCTGACCAGTTTAGATAGCTGGCTAGACTACCTGACCAGTTTAGATAGCTGGCTAGACTACCTGACCAGACTACCTGACCAGTTTAGATAGCTGGCTAGACTACCTGACCAGTTTAGATAGCTGCTAGACTACCTGACCAGTTTAGATAGCTGACTAGACTACCTGACCAGTTTAGATAGCTGGCTAGACTACCTGACCAGTTTAGATAGCTGACTAGACTACCTGACCAGTTTAGATAGCTGGCTAGACTACCTGACCAGTTTAGATAGCTGGCTAGACTACCTGACCAGTTTAGATAGCTGGCTAGACTACCTGACCAGTTTAGATAGCTGGCTAGACTACCTGACCAGTTTAGATAGCTGGCTAGACTACCTGACCAGTTTAGATAGCTGGCTAGACTACCTGACCAGTTTAGATAGCTGGCTAGACTACCTGACCAGTTTAGATAGCTGTTCATACTCAGAAAGTTATCTATGTGATGTTGTTGAAACATTGTGTTCACAGAAGGCCTTTTCTGTATCATTTGGACTTTGGACAATTTGGAATGTTCTTTGAACTGATGATGGATTGCCATGGTAATGTAGAACTTTATCAATTGATGATGGATTGCCATGGTAATGTAGAACTTTATCAATTGATGATGGATTGCCATGGTAATGTAGAACTTTATCAATTGATGATGGATTGCCATGGTAATGTAGAACTTTATGAATTGATGATGGATTGCCATGGTAATGTGGAACTTTATCAATTGATGATGGATTGCCATGGTAATGTGGAACTTTATGAATTGATGATGGATTGCCATGGTAATATAGAACTTTATGAATTGATGATGGATTGCCATGGTAATGTAGAACTTTATCAATTGATGATGGATTGCCATGGTAATGTAGAACTTTATGAATTGATGATGGATTGCCATGGTAATGTAGAACTTTATGAATTGATGATGGATTGCCATGGTAATGTGGAACTTTATGAATTGATGATGGATTGCCATGGTAATGTAGAACTTTATCAATTGATGATGGATTGCCATGGTAATTTAGAACTTTATCAATTGATGATGGTTTGTCATGGTAATGTAGAATGTTCTATCATTTGATGATGGATTGTCATGGTAATGTAGAACTTTATCAATTGATGATGGATTGTCATGGTAATGTAGAATGTTCTATCAATTGATGATGGTTTGTCATGGTAATGTAGAATGTTCTATCATTTGATGATGGATTGTCATGGTAATGTAGAATGTTCTATCATTTGATGATGGATTGTCATGGTAATGTAGAATGTTCTATCAATTGATGATGGATTGTCATGGTAATGTAGAATGTTCTATCAATTGATGATGGATTGTCATGGTAATGTAGAATGTTCTATCAATTGATGATGGTTTGTCATGGTAATGTAGAATGTTCTATCATTTGATGATGGATTGCCATGGTAATGTAGAACTTTATCAATTGATGATGGATTGTCATGGTAATGTAGAATGTTCTATCAATTGATGATGGTTTGTCATGGTAATGTAGAATGTTCTATCATTTGATGATGGATTGTCATGGTAATGTAGAATGTTCTATCAGCCGATGATGGGTTGCCATGGTAATAAAAGAATGTTCAATCAACCGATGCTAACTGATGTGGCTCATGGAATGGAATGTCATTGTTTTTGTAATGTCAGTGGAGTTGATTCAGCAAATCACAGCGCAGATTGAAGGGTACACTTCCTGCTTCTACTTCTTACTTTTTCCTTCTGATTTTCCACTCTGGCTGCCAGTCAAGCCATTATGCCCTGGTTGACTTGAATGGGGAGGCCCGTTCCGTGTGGTCAATACTACGCTGTCTCACCCATTATGCCCTGGTTGACTTGAATGGGGAGGCCCGTTCCGTGTGTTCAATACTACGCTGTCTCACCCATTATGCCCTGGTTGACTTGAATGGGGAGGCCCGTTCCGTGTGGTTCAATACTACGCTGTCTCACCCATTATGCCCTGGTTGACTTGAATGGGGAGGCCCGTTCCGTGTGTTCAATACTACGCTGTCTCACCCATTATGCCCTGGTTGACTTGAATGGGGAGGCCCGTTCCGTGTGTTCAATACTACGCTGTCTCACCCATTATGCCCTGGTTGACTTGAATGGGGAGGCCCGTTCCGTGTGTTCAATACTACGCTGTCTCACCCATTATGCCCTGGTTGACTTGAATGGGGAGGCCTGTTCCAATACTACGGTGTCTCACTTCAGTCTACAACATAAAGTTTGTTTGTGAAATAAAACAAAAAACAGTTGTGAGTTCTGACAGTTCCTTCTAGTTCTGGTTACCATGTCAACGGCACCTTCACCCAGGCTCCAAACTTCTTCATCTTTGTCGTAATTGGAATGTTGAATAAATGAAGCTTCAAGTATTATTGAGTGTTTTTAAATGAAGCTGACTAGAGACGTTGGAGAGATAAGATGAGGTGAGGATCAGACTAGTAGTGAACAGAGACACCGACAGGAGAATAAACAGATGGAATCATTACTGTCTAACAATGAAGACAGAAGAGGAGGAGAGATCGCTGACGGCAGGACTCATCTCAGCTCTGTATACACACGCACACACATTGTCTTATTCGCCTGTGTGTGTCTGCGTATGCTTGTAAGCAAGGGATTCTCATTGAACGTTTCTGTGAGATGTGGGCTTTGTTTGTGTGTGAGAGGAGAGGAGAGGAGATGAGAGGAGAGGAGAGGATGGTGTAGAGAGGACAGGACCTCTCTCTCCTCTCCTCTCCCTCCCTCTCTCTCTCTCTCTCTCCATCCCCCTCTCTCTCCTCAACCTCTTTCTATCTCACTCTCTCCATCCCCCCTCTCTCCTCAACCTCTCCCTCTCTCTCTCTCTCTCTCTCTCTGATCACATCTCTCTCTCTCTCTCTCATCACATGTCAAAAGGTAGACTGGCCAGGTTCTTGAGATACTCAAGATGGTGACACACACTGTGAAACACACACACACACACACACACACACACACACACACACACACACACACACACACACACACACACACACACACACACACACACACACACACACACACACACACACACACACACACACAGCCTCTAGCTACACTAATTAACAACAATGTGCTCTATACAACCACAACACAAAAATACATTTCAATAAAAAGAGGGCATTCTAAATTCTGCTGTTTGGGGAAAATATTTGCCTCGAACCATTCAGATACAGGATATGCTACACACACACATACTGTTTCAGTCGCTTCTGTGGACCTTTTTCATCTTTAAAACCACCACCACCATCATCATCATCATCATCATCATTACCGCTCTATCTAGCTGTTGCTGTGTGTATACCACCCCAGAGAAATACTAACAGGCTGTTTTACAGAAACCAGGAGAGGAAAGGTGGATATGGGAAAGAGAGAGGGAGACATGGGGAAAGAGAGAGGGGGATATGGGAAAGAGAGAGGGGGATATAGGAAAGAGAGAGGTGGATATGGGGAAAGAGAGAGGGGGATATGGGAAAGAGAGAGGGGGATATGGGGAAAGAGAGAGGGGGGGGATAGAGGGGAAAGGAAAGAGAGAGGGGATATGGGGAAAGAGAGAGGGGATATGGGGGAGAGAGGGGATATGGGGAAAGAGAGAGGGGATATGGGGAAAGAGAGAGGGGATATGGGGAAAGAGAGAGGGGATATGGGGAAAGAGAGAGGGGGATATGGGAAAGAGAGAGGGGGATATGGGGAAAGAGAGAGGGGGATATGGGAAAGAGAGAGGGGGATATGGGGGGAGGGGAATGGGAAAAGAGAGATGGGGGGGATATGGGAAAGAGAGAGGGGGATATGGGAAAGAGAGAGGGGATATGGGAAAGAAGAGAGAGAGAGGGGATATGGGAAAGAGAGAGGGGGATATGGGGAAAGAGAGAGGGGGATATGGGGAAAAGAGAGAGGGGATATGGGGAAAAGAGAGGGGATATGGGGAAAAGAGAGGGGGATATGGGGAAAGAGAGAGGGGATATGGGAAAAGAAGGGGATATGGGGAAAGAGAGAGGGGGATATGGGGAAAGAGAGAGGGGATATGGGGGGGAAAAGAGAGGGGATATGGGAAAGAGAGAGGGGATATGGGGAAAGAGAGAGGGGATATGGGGAAAGAGGGGATAGGGAAAGAGGGGATATGGGAAAGAGAGAGGGGGATATGGGGAAAGAGAGAGGGGGATATGGGAAAGAGAGAGGGGATATGGGAAAGAGAGAGGGGATATGGGGAAAGAGAGAGGGGATATGGGAAGAGAGAGGGGATATGGGAAAGAGAGGGGGATATGGGAAAGAGAGAGGGGGATATGGGAAAGAGAGAGGGGGATATGGGAAAGAGAGAGGGGGATATGGGAAAGAGAGAGGGGGATATGGGGAAAGAGAGAGGGGGATATGGGAAAGAGAGAGGGGGATATGGGGAAAGAGAGGGGATATGGGAAAAAGAGAGGGGGATATGGGGAAAAGAGAGGGGATATGGGGAAAGAGAGAGGGGGATATGGGGAAAGGGGATAGAAAAGAGGGGATATGGGGAAAGAGAGAGGGGGATATGGGGAAAGAGAGAGGGGATATGGGGAAAGAGAGAGGGGGATATGGGGAAAAGAGAGGGGATATGGGAAAGAGAGAGGGGGATATGGGGAAAGAGAGGGGGATATGGGGAAAGAGAGGGGATAAGAGAGAGGGGGATATGGGGAAAGAGAGATGGGAAAAGAGGGGGATATGGGGAAAGAGAGAGGGGGACATGAAAAGAGAGGGGAGGGGGATAGGGGGAAAAGAGAGGGGGATATGGGGAAAGAGAGAGGGGATATGGGGAAAGAGAGAGGGGGATATGGGGAAAGAGAGAGGGGGATATGGGGAAAAGAGAGGGGAGGGGGATATGGGAAAAGAGAGAGGGGGATATAGGGGATATGGGGAAAAGAGAGGGGATATGGGGAAAAGAGAGAGGGGGATATGGGGAAGGGGAAAGAGAGAGGGGGATATGGGGAAAAAGAGAGGGGGATATGGGGAAAGAGAGAGGGGGATATGGGGAAAGAGAGGGGGAAAGAGAGAGGGGGATATGGGGGAAAAGAGAGAGGGGATATGGGGAAAGAGAGAGGGGGATATGGGGAAAGAGAGAGGGGGATATGGGGAAAGAGAGAGGGGGATATGGGGAAAAGAGAGGGGGATATGGGGAAAAGAGAGGGGGATATGGGGGAAAGAGAGGGGGATAGAGGGGGAAGAGAGAGAGGGGATATGGGGAAAGAGAGAGGGGGATATGGGGAAAGAGAGAGGGGAATGGGAAAGAGAGAGGGGATATGGGGAAAGAGAGAGGGGGATATGGGAAAGAGAGAGGGGAAAGAGAGAGGGGATATGGGGAAAGAGAGAGGGGGATATGGGGAAAGAGAGAGGGGATATGGGGAAAGAGAGAGGGGATATGGGGGGAAGGGATAGAAAGAGGGGATATGGGGAAAAGAGAGGGGGATATGGGGAAAGAGAGAGGGGGATATGGGGAAAAGAGAGGGGGATATGGGGAAAGAGAGAGGGGGGATATGGGGAAAAGAGATGGGGAAAGAGAGAGTGGATATGGGGAAAGAGAGAGGGGATATGGGGAAAGAGAGAGGGGGATATGGGGGGAAAGAGAGAGGGGGATATAGCAGGGGGGAAAGAGAGAGGGGATATGGGGAAAGAGAGGGGGATATGGGAAAGAGAAGGGGATATGGGGAAGAGAGGGGATATGGGAAAAGAGAGAGGGGATATGGGGAAAAGAGAGAGGGGGATAGGGGGGGGAAAGAGAGAGGGGGATATGGGGAAAGAGAGAGGGGGATATGGGGAAAGAGAGAGGGGGATATGGGGAAAAAGAGGGGATATGGGGAAAGAGAGAGGGGATATGGGGAAAGAGAGAGGGGGATATGGGGAAAGAGAGAGGGGATATGGGGAAAAGAGAGGGGATATGGGGGAAGAGAGAGGGGATATGGGGAAAAGAGGGATAGAGAGGGGATATGGGGAAAGAGAGAGGGGATATGGGGAAAGAGAGAGGGGGATATGGGGAAAAGAGAGGGGATATGGGGAAAGAGAGGGGGATATGGGGAAAGAGAGAGGGGATATGGGGAAAGAGAGAGGGGGATATGGGGAAAGAGAGAGGGGGATATGGGGAAAAGAGAGGGGATATGGGGAAAAGAGAGGGGGATATGGGGAAAGAGAGAGGTGGATATGGGGAAAGAGAGAGGGGATATGGGGAAAGAGAGAGGTGGATATGGGGAAAGAGAGAGGGGGATATGGGGAAAGAGAGAGGGGGATATGGGGAAAGAGAGAGGGGATATGGGGAAAGAGAGAGGGGGATATGGGGAAAGAGAGAGGGGATATGGGGAAAGAGAGGGGAGAGGGGGAGAGAGGGGGAAAGAGAGAGGGGATATGGGGAAAGAGAGAGGGGATATGGGGAAAGAGAGAGGGGGATATGGGGGAGAGAGAGGGGATATGGGGAAAGAGAGAGGGGATAGAGGGGGAAAGAGAGAGGGGATATGGGAAAAGAGAGGGGGATATGGGGGGAGGGGGATATGGGAAAAGAGAGGGGGATATGGGGAAAGAGAGAGGGGGATATGGGGAAAGAGAGAGGGGGATATGGGGAAAGAGAGAGGGGATATGGGGAAAGAGAGAGGGGGATATGGGGAAAGAGAGAGGGGGATATGGAAAGAGAGAGGGGGATATGGGGAAAGAGAGGGGATATGGGAAAAGAGAGAGGGGGATATGGGGAAAGAGAGAGAGGGGATATGGGGAAAGAGAGAGGGGATATGGGGAAGAGAGAGGGGGGGAAAAGAGAGGGGATATGGAAAAGAGAGGGGATATGGGGAAAAGAGAGGGGGACATGAAAAGGAGAGAGGGGATATGGGGGAATGAAAAAGAGAGGGGGACATGAAAAAGAGAGGGGATATGGGGAAAAGAGAGGGGGATATGGGAAAAAGAGAGGGGATGAAAAGAGAGAGGGGGATATCTGATTATGAATGTAAGTAGTAGGGATAAAGAGAGAGGGGGATATGGGGAAAGAGAGAGGGGGATATGGGAAAAGAGAGAGGGGGACATGAAAAGAGAGAGGGGGATATGGGGAAAGAGTAAGGGGGGGACATGGGGAAAAGATAGATAGCAGGGGGGATATGGGGAGGGAGATATAGAGGGAGACATGAAAAGGAGAGAGGGGGGATATAGGGGGATATAAAAAGAGAGGGGGACATGAAAAGAGAGAGGGGGATATGATAAAAAGAGGGGGATATTGGGAAAGAGAGAGGGGGACAAGTTCTAATTAAAATGAGAGAGGGGATATGGGGGAAGTTCAATGTGATAGTGATATGTAATATAATGTAATGTAGTAGATAGGGGGATATGATATGTAATATAATGTAATGTAGTAGAGGGGGGATATGATATATTATATATTATAATGTAATGTAGTAGAGGGGGATATGATATGTAATATAATGTAATGTAGTAGAGGGGGATATGATATATTATATATTATAATAATGTAATGTAGTAGAGGGGGATATGATATGTAATATAATGTAATGTAGTAGAGGGGGATATGATATATTATATATTATAATAATGTAATGTAGTAGAGGGGGATATGACATATTATGTAATATAATGTAATGTAGTAGTGGGGGATATGATATGTAATATAATGTAATGTAGTAGAGGGGGATATGACATATTATATATTATTATAATGTAATGTAGTAGAGGGGGATATGATATGTAATATAATGTAATGTAATGTAGTAGAGGGGATATGATATATTATATTATTATAATGTAATGTAGTATATTATTATAATGTAATGTAAGTAGAGGGGGATATGATATATTATATATTATATAATGTAATGTAGTAGAGGGGATATGATATAATATAATGTAATGTAGTAGAGCAGGGATATGATATATTATATATTATTATAATGTAATGTAGTAGAGGGGGGATATGATATATTATATATATTATAATATATATAATTATAATGTAGTAGAGGGGATATGATATATTATATATTATTATAATGTAATGTAGTAGAGGGGATATGATATATTATATATTATATAATGTAATGTAGTAGAGGGGATATGATATGTAATATAATGTAATGTAGTAGAGGGGATATGATATATTATATATTATTATAATGTAATGTAGTAGAGGGGATATGATATGTAATATAATGTAATGTAGTAGAGGGGATATGATATATTATATATTATTATAATGTAATGTAGTAGAGGGGATATGATATATTATGTAATATAATATAATGTAATATAATGTAATGTAGGGGATATGATATATTATATATTATTATAATGTAATGTAGTAGAGGGGGATATGATATATTATGTAATATAATGTAATGTAGTAGAGGGGGATATGATATATTATATATTATTATAATGTAATGTAGTAGAGGGGGATATGATATATTATATATTAATATAATGTAATGTAGTAGAGGGGATATGATATATTATATATTATTATAATGTAATGTAGTAGAGGGGATATGATATGACATATATATAATGTAATGTAGTAATATAATGTAATGTAGTAGAGGGGGATATGATATATTATATATATTATTATAATGATATAATGTAGTAAGAGAGGGGGATATGATATATTATGTAATGTAATGTAATGTAGTAGAGGGGGATATGATATATTATGTAATATAATGTAATGTAGTAGTGGGGGATATGATATATTATGTAATGTAATGTAATGTAGTAGAGGGGGATATGATATATTATGTAATGTAATGTAATGTAGTAAGTAAGGGGATATTATATATTATTATAATGTAATGTAGTAGAGGGGGATATGATATATTATATAATATAATGTAATGTAATAGCAGATATGATGATATTATATATTATTATAATGTAATGTAGTAGAGGGATATGATATGATATATATGTAATGTAATGTAATGTAGTAGAGGGGATATGATTATTATATATTATTATAATGTAATGTAATGTAGAGGGGATATGATATATTATATATTATTATAATGTAGAGGGGATATGAATGTAATATAATGTAGTAGAGGGGATATGATATGTAATATAATGTAATGTAGTAGAGGGGGATATGATATGTAATATAATGTAATGTAGTAGAGGGGATATGATATGTAATATAATGTAATGTAGTAGAGGGGGATATGATATGTAATATAATGTAATGTAGTAGAGGGGATATGATATGTAATATAATGTAATGTAGTAGAGGGGATATGATATGTAATATAATGTAATGTAGTAGAGGGGGATATGATATGTAATATAATGTAATGTAGTAGAGGGGATATGATATATTATATATTATTATAATGTAATGTAGTAGAGGGGATATGTAATATAATGTAATGTATAGGGGATATATATATAATATAATGTAAGTAAGTAGGATAGGATATATTATATATTATTATAATGTAATGTAGTAGAGGGGGATATGATATATTATATGTAATTATAGAATGGGGATATATATGTAATGTAAGTAGAGGGGATATGATATATATATATTATTATAATGTAATGTAGTAGAGGGGATATGATATGATATGTAATATAATGTAATGTAGTAGAGGGGATATGATATGTAATATAATGTAATGTAGTAGAGGGGATATGATATGTAATATAATGTAATGTAGTAGAGGGGATATGATATATTATATATTATTATAATGTAATGTAGTAGAGGGGGATATGATATATATATATTATTATAATGTAATGTAGTAGGGGATATGATATATGATATAGATGGGGGATATAATATAATGTAATGTAGTAGAGGGGGATATGATATATTATATATTATATAATGTAATGTAGTAGAGGGGATATGATATGATAATATAATGTAATGTAGTAGAGGGGATATGATATATTATATAATATAATGTAATGTAGTAGAGGGGATATGATATATTATATATTATTATAATGTAATGTAGTAGAGGGGATATGATATGATATATTATAATGTAATGTAGTATAGGGGGATATATAATGTAATGTAGTAGGGGGATATGATATGTAATATAATGTAATGTAGTAGAGGGGATATGATATATTATATATTATTATAATGTAATGTAGTAGAGAGGGGATATGATATGTAATATAATGTAATGTAGTATGGGGATATGATATGTAATATAATGTAATGTAGTAGAGGGGATATGATATATTATATATTATTATAATGTAATGTAGTAGATGGGGATATGATATGTAATATAATGTAATGTAGTAGAGGGGATATGATATATTATATATTATTATAATGTAATGTAGTAGGGGGGGGATATGATATATTATATATTATTATAATGTAATGTAGTAGAGGGGATATGATATGTAATATAATGTAATGTAGTAGTAGTAGGGGATATGATTATATATTATTATAATGTAATGTAAGTAGAGAGGGGATATGATATATATATATAATGTAATGTATGTAGTAGGGGATATGATATGTAATATAATATAATGTAATGTAGTAGAGGGATATGATATGTAATATAATGTAATGTAGTAGAGGGGATATGATATATATATATTATTATAATGTAATGTAGTAGAGGGGATATGATATGATATGTATTATAATGTAATGTAGTAGAGGGGATATGATATGTAATATAATGTAATGTAGTAGAGGGGATATGATATATATATATTATAATGTAATGTAGTATAGGGGGATATGATATGTAATATAATGTAATGTAGTAGAGAGGGATATGATATGTATATATATAATGTAATGTAGTAGAGGGGATATGATATGATATATAATGTATATATTATTATAATGTAATGTAGTAGAGGGGATATGATATGTAATATAATGTAATGTAGTAGAGGGGGATATGATATGTAATGTAGTAGAGGGGATATGATATATAATGTAATGTAGTAGAGGGGATATGATATGTAATATAATGTAATGTAGTAGAGGGGATATGATATATATATATTATTATAATGTAATGTAGTAGAGGGGATATGATATATATATTATATAATGTAATGTAGTAGAGGGGATATGATATATATATATTATTATAATGTAATGTAGTAGAGGGGATATGATATGATATGTAATATAATGTAATGTAGTAGAGGGGATATGATATGTATGTATATAATGTAATGTAGTAGAGGGGATATGATATATTATATATTATTATAATGTAATGTAGTAGAGGGGATATGATATGTATTATAATGTAATGTAGTAGAGGGGATATGATATATTATATATTATTATAATGTAATGTAGTAGAGGGGATATGATATATAATATTATAATGTAATGTAGTAGGGATATGATATATATGTAATATAATGTAATGTAGTAGAGGGGATATGATATGATATGTATTATAATGTAATGTAGTAGAGGGGATGATATATATATATATTATTATAATGTAATGTAGTAGAGGGGATATGATATATATATATTATTATAATGTAATGTAGTAGGGGATATGATATATTATATATTATTATAATGTAATGTAGTAGAGGGGATATGATATGTAATATAATGTAATGTAGTAGAGGGGATATGATATATAATATAATGTAATGTAGTAGAGGGGGATATGATATGTAATATAATGTAATGTAGTAGAGGGGATATGATATGTAATATATTATTATAATGTAATGTAGTAGAGGGGGATATGATATATGATATATTATTATAATGTAATGTAGTAGAGGGGGATATGATATGTAATATAATGTAATGTAGTAGAGGGGGATATGATATGTAATATAATGTAATGTAGTAGAGGGGGATATGATATGTAATATAATGTAATGTAGTAGAGGGGGATATGATATATTATATATTATTATAATGTAATGTAGTAGAGGGGGATATGATATATTATATATTATTATAATGTAATGTAGTAGAGGGGGATATGATATATTATATATTATTATAATGTAATGTAGTAGAGGGGGATATGATATGTAATATAATGTAATGTAGTAGAGGGGGATATGATATGTAATATAATGTAATGTAGTAGAGGGGGATATGATATGTAATATAATGTAATGTAGTAGAGGGGGGGATATGATATTAATATAATGTAATATAATGTAATGTAGTAGAGGGGATATGATATATTATATATTATATAATGTAATGTAGTAGAGGGGGATATGATATATGATATGTAATATAATGTAATGTAGTAGAGGGGGATATGATATGTAATATAATGTAATGTAGTAGAGGGGGATATGATATGTAATATAATGTAATGTAGTAGAGGGGGATATGATATATTATATATTATTATAATGTAATGTAGTAGAGGGGGATATGATATGTATTATAATGTAATGTAGTTCCATCACAACCCTGTAATTATAACTCGCCTTTGTCTAAACTCTCCCATTAAATGTCCGTCAGTGATGTTGAGGTTGAGGGTCCTTCCAGAATGGCTCCCTATTCCCTACATAGTGCACTACTTTAGACCAGAGCCCTATGGCACCCTATTCCCTACATAGTGCACTACTTTAGAACAGAGCCCTATGGCACCCTATTCCCTACATAGTGCACTACTTTAGACCAGAGCCCTATTCCCTATATAGTGCACTACTTTAGACCAGAGCCCTTTGGCACCCTATTCCCTACATAGTGCACTACTTTAGACCAGAGCCCCTATGTGTAGGGAATAGGGTCCCATGTTGGGGAGCATCATGAATAGCAGGCTTTTAACTTAAAGAACATTTAATTATCACTGAGGACAGTCAGTTCAGAATAAAGGATATCTACACAATTACCTTTATCTGAAGAGAGGAGAGGAGGAGGGGGGAGGGCAGGGAGAGAGGAGGGAGAGGAGTGGAGGAGAGGAGGAGAGAGAGGAGGAGGACAGTCAGTTCAGAATAGAGGATATCTACACAATTACCTTTATCTGAAGAGAGGAGAGAGGAGAGAGGAGAGGTGGAGGGGGGGGCAGGGAGGGAGAGAGGAGGGAGAGGAGTGGAGGAGAGGAGGAGGACAGTCAGTTCAGAATAGATGAGATCTACACAATTACCTTTATCTGAAGAGAGGAGGAGGAGGGGGAGGGGGGGTAGGGCAGGGAGAGGAGGAGGACAGTTAGTTCAGAATAGAGGATATCTACACAATTACCTTTATCTGAAGAGAGGAGAGGAGGAGGGGGAGGGGGGGGGGGGGAGGAGAGAGAGAGGATTGGAGGAGGGAGGAGGAGGAGGACAGTTAGTTCAGAATAGAGGATATCTACACAATTACCTTTATCTGAAGAGAGAGAGGTGGAGGGGGAGGGCAGAGAGGAGAGAGGAGGGAGGAGGAGTGGAGGGGGAGGGAGGGAGAGAGGAGGAGAGAGTGGAGAGGAGAGGAGGGGAGGTGGAGGGGGAGGGCAGGGAGAGAGAGAGGAGGGACAGTCAGTTCAGAATAGAGGATATCTACACATTTACCTTTATCTGAAGAGAGGAGAGGAGGAGGGGGGGGGGAGGGCAGGGAGAGAGAGGAGGGACAGTTAGTTCAGAATA